>NC_067448.1:1376450-1623360 GCF_009764475.1 Pristis pectinata | reverse complement strand
GCGAGGAATACACTGAGCTGTCCTCTTCCTTAAGGTTGTGGATCACAGAGCTCTCCCTGTGCACCTTTTGGAAGAAGAAATGCGAGCACGTCTCATTCTGCTCCACGGAGCAGAGCCTGGTTCGGAAGATAATCTTGAAGGACTCGGAGGCTGGAGCTGGGCTAGCCGGCTCTTTGCCTCTCGGAAATCCTCCCTCAGATCCACCTCCTCGGACTGCAGAAGGACGAGTTGCTGCAGTCTGTCTGGAGTTGGCACAGTTCCCTCTGACTTGCTTTCCTGGACCCCTCTGCGGATGAAGAACCTCTTGATGTTCTCCTTTGTCACTTCCCACCAGCGCACAGGAGAATCAAAGAGGCTTCACGGTTCTCCAACCTGCGTAATCCCTCTTTATTTCCTTAATGATCTCTGGGGTCAGCAGCTTGACGTTCAACTTCCAGGTCCCCCGCCTGTAGGTGACAGGAGGCCCGAAGGAGACGGTGATCAGAGAGGAACACAGGCGTGACGTCGGTGGATCTGACCGTGAATGGCTCAGACATTAACAGAAAGTCGATCCGGGACCAGGTTGAGCCGTCCGATCTCGACCAGTGTGTTTGCGGCTGTGCTCCGCCTGCAGGGGTGCTGATTGCGTTGCACGACTTGGCATCTTTGACCTTTTCCATCAGGAGTCTGGAGTTGCCATCCAGTCTGCTGACGCATCGATGATGCACTTGAAGTCACCGGTCAGAACATCCGGTCGCGACGTTGCCAGCAGCGGTGGGAGCTGCTGGAGGACGGCCAGCCGCTCGCTCAGCACGGGCGACATGTACATGCTAATTAACCGGAGCGGAGTGTTCTGGTACATCACATCTGCCACAAGGAGCCGCCCCTCAACACCTCTCTGACCCCAGTGTTTGAGAAGCTGCCCCGCCACCCGCATCTGAATCCCCAGGCCGGAAGCGCGACCATCATTGCCCCCAGACCACACCAACAGTCTGTGGGACCACCATCGCTACCACCTCTGATAGTTGCGGAAGTGCGGCAACCCGGACTCCTGTAACAAAGTCACAGCAGCCATAACCTTGGCAAGGAACTGCAAGGCATTAACACATCGTGCAGTGCTCTTCACACTGCGCACGTTTAGAGATGCCGGTTTTATCTCCATGGCTCTTTTGGAGTTCAGTTCCTGTTACACAGTCCATTTTCATTTGTCCTGGGTCCTCAGGCCCACAGTTCTGGTGAACTTCCTCACCTACTCCGGGCTCAGATATTGAGAGTAGTTTCCCCTTGGGTGTGGCGTCCCTTGTGGCAAGGCTGGTGGTGCTACTGGGGGGGGGGGATCCGTCTGTGTCCCTGTTCCTTTCACTGTTGGTCCAATATCTTTCCTCTCCCGGTGCTGGTTTGCATCGGATGCGGTGCTGCTCCTAGTCTCCCGGAGCTGGGGGGGGGGGGGGGGGGGCGATGGCCTCTGCGCTTCTCCCGGTCTCCTGGAGCTGCGGGTCGGCGGCAGGGTTGTTCCCTCGCTTGTTCCTGTCTGTTGGTTCTCTTCCAAGTTCTCTCCTCCATTTTGCCGCTTCCTCTGCCTCCATCATCGGCTTCCGCTGTTGCTTTCATCTTCTGACGAGGAGAGGTTGCTGGTGTCCGTCTGTTGCATTACACTTTTCTTTCCAGTACCTTTGTTTCCTGTGGCCCGTTTTCTCTCGGGTGGTGTCTTCCGCGCCTTATTCCTCTTCACCACCTGCCATACCCTTTCCTGTCCCTTCCCCAATCCCTCTTCCATTGACTCCTCCTCTTGGGGAGGGGGCTGGGAGTTCATGGCTGGGTGTTGGGCGCTCGAGGCAGTCGGGCTGTCCTCACCCTCCCTGGTCTTGGTCTCATCTGGGGCCACTGTGTTGGTGGGGGTTGTGTCAGTGTCCCTCGGGGTGTTGTTGGTCCTGGCATCCCCTCTTATTGCCTGTGCATAGGTACGGGCCCGTTTTGGGCAGGCCCTGTAGAGGTGGCCTGCTTCCTCGCACAGGTTGCAATATTTGCTCTCCTGACAGTCTTTTGTCTGGTGACCTTCCTGCTTGCAGTTCTTGCAGATAACTGCGCTGCACTGGGCCGCCATATGTCCGGGTTTGTTGCAGTTAAAACACACCCTGGGTTGTCCCATGTACACCATGGATCCACGGTTCCCTACGATGACATACACTGGGGACGGGGTGGATGATGGATCCATTTGTGTCAACTCTCAACTTGACCTTCACCTGGCGCTTACTAGTCCAGATCCCAAACAGGTGCTTGATGTCAACGCAGCTTCCCGCTCTGTCAACGTACTGAGCCAGGAAGGTGAGAACATCCACCACGGGCACGTGTGGGTTAAACGTGTGCACCGTTACCACATGTTCCTTCTGGGTGGGGAGGGTGAAGAGAGGCTGCACCTTCAGCAGTGATAGCGGAGCTTCGTTCCCCTTCTTCCCAAAGTCCTGCAGCAGCTTCTGCCATCCTGTCAGGTGCCTGAAGGTAACGTCAAAGTATCCGTTACCCATGAAGTCCTGGAGGCAGTAGATATCCTTCGCCTCGAACTTGCAAGTCTCCAGTAAGTCCTTTCTGATGAATAGGTCCCGCGTGAAAGGGCTCCCCACGCTGAGATCCTTCACCAGCAGTCAGACTGTGTTGAGGATCCCTCCTCCCGAGGAGCTCGTCGCTGCCGCTATCCTGATGTGGTCGTTTGCTGAACTGAGGTGTTAGACTGGTTCCCCAGTCAGCATTAGGATCCTCCTCTGTGTTGGCAGGTTAAACTCTCATCAGGCAGGCCACTTGATCGTAGAAGAGAAGAGTCCACAGTGTCTTTTCTTCAATGTTGGTGTCTGTCAAAATTCACCATGAATCGATACTACATTTGCTTAGCCAAAAGGCCGAGAAGAGAACGAGTTCATGATGCTCATGGCCTTGGAGGAGATGCCGGTGTCGGGGTGAACTTGCTTCATCACTTTGTAGATGTAGATGGAGTAACTCTCCTTCCTCACTCTCCTGCGCTTCTTGCCCGCTAATTTGGGCAAGGCTTTCTTGGCGCCCTTCTCAGGAGAGGATTTCTGCGGCGCAGGCATTTCTTCAGTCGGTTTCACACTCAGAAATAAGTGGAACCTGTTAGGAGCGCGGATTAAATAGGCAGTGCGCCCGCCCTATGCTAATGAGGGATGGGGAACCGAGCGTTTCCATTGGCTGTTTTGCAGGAACGAATCACCCATCGGATTTATTCCAACGAACCTTTTGATTGGATATCTACGGGGACAAATCACAATGCCGCGCTCCACCAATCAGAAGCCGGCCCCCACTGCCCAGTGTTGGGTCTGGGTAACACTGCGGACTGGGAACTGGCGCCGGTCTGGGGCAGTTGTTGCTGCCGGTAAACGCGGCAGCAAGGTTGGCAGGGCAGAGAGAGGATGGCGGTGAAATTGAAAGGGGAAATGTAAAATGCAAAAGCACATGGAATGAAAAATAAACCACTTTCAGATAAAATGAAGAAAAAAGCAAACTGGAAGCAGTTTATTTCACAAACAAGGGCAGCAGGGACCGAAGCTGAGAGATGTCCCGTGAGGAACATTTCTGTGTGAAGTTCTAAGTCAAACTAGAGCTGATTGTCGGATGAACAAGTCCATGTGTTGCACAGGTGCAATGAAAAACTAACTTGCAGCAGCATCACAGGCACATAACATCAGAGATACAACATCGGCAAGAAAACACATAAACAAAACATTAAGTATACAGAATTACCCAAGAAACAACACAATTAGAACAAAAAAAAATCAAAGGTCATTGTAGTGGAACGTGTTCATGGTTTTGCCACACTGTGATAGTGATCAGGGTTGTGTAAGTTGTTTCAAGAACAAAATGATTGAAGGGATGTAGCTGTTCTTGAACCTTGTGATGTGGGACTTCTGGTGTCTGCAGCTCCTGCCTTATGTTAGCTGCTACTTGTCCACTCAAATGTAAGGAAGGAAATCACCGAGTAATTGCAGGTCTGTCAGTGCAACGTGTGGTGGGAAAATATGGAAATCCGTTCTGAGGGACAGTGTAAACGCCATTGAGAAAGGCAGAGTTTAAACCGGGTCGGGTAACAGGTGAATTTATTGAGGTTGTAACGAGGAGGGTCAGCATCAGAAGGATTTCAGCAATACCTTTGGGAGGTTCCACAAACCATCTTGTCAAAATATTCTGTATCTGCCAGTCAGTGGTACAGTGTGAGGTTCATTCTTGACCTGTCACTCTCTGGTACAGTATGGGGTTCATTCTGTACCTGTCAGTCTCTGATACAGTGTGAGAGAGTGGGGTTCATTCTGTACCTGTCAGTCTCTGGTGCAGTGTGGGACTGTGGAGTCCATTCTGTTTCTGTCAGTCTCTCATACTGTGTGAGATTGTGGGGTTAGTTCATTTTCATTCTTGCAGTTGAATACTTTGATTAATTCTGTGTATTGTTTCGAACAATATTGCACGAACTGTATATTACTGCTTCAGTGTCTGCTGCTGGTTACATTGAATTCATCTGAACACACTTTGCAGCAGTGCATCTGTAGATATTCAATTCAACTACTGGTCCTGGGAGAAATAATGTCACTTTTTGAACTGTTCTGTGTTGTGTTGCAACATTTGGGCGAATGGAACGAAGACTCTTATTCTGCACTGCTAGATGTGTGACCAGTGGCCATCCACAGGAATCAGTGCTGGTACCTAGGTTTGATCAGAGAAAATGTACACGGGTTGATTAGCTTGCAGACGACACAATTGTTGGTGCAGTTGTGGGTGGTGAGGAAGGTTGTGAAAAGGATACAGTAGGATATAGATCAGTTGGAAATATGGGAAGATAAATGGAAGATGGAGTTTAATCTGGACAAGTGTGAGGTGTTCACTTTGGGATGTCAAGTGTTGGCAGAAAGTGCACAGTAAATGGCAGCACCCTTCGGAGCATTGATGTACTGAGGGACCTTGGGCTGCACGTCCATAACTCCCTGAAAGTGGCAACACAAGGAGACGGTGGTGCAGTAGGTGTCAGGTACACCGGCCTTCATAAGTAGGGGAATTGAATATAAACTTGGGCAGTCATGTTGCAGCTGTAGAAAGCTTTGGTTCGTTCACGTTTGGAGAACTGGGGGCAGTTTTGTTTGCCACATTACAGACAGGATGGAAAGGTGCTGCAGAGCTTCACCAATATGTTGCCGGGATTAGAGAGGTTCAGCTGCAAGGAAAGTTTGGATCAACTTAGATGGTTTTCTCCGGAGGATGAGGGGTGAGCTGAGAGAAGTATATAAAATGTAGAATGACACAGACAGTGTAGACAGGTAGAGTATTTTTCCTCGGGTGGAAATATCAAACACTGCTGGGCAGAGATTTAAGGTGAGAGGGGGAAGGTTGAAAGGAGATGCAGGAGGCAAGTTTTATTTCAGACAGGGAGTGGTCGGTGCCTGGAACATGCTGCCAGTGGAAGTGGTGGAAGCAGATCCAATGGAGAAACATTGAAGGGACATTTAAACATCCCCATGAACAGACAGTGGATGGAGGAACACAGACCAGGTGCTGGCAGATGTGCAGTCTGAATTGTCATCATTGTTGGCACAGACAGTGTCGGCTGAATGGCCTGTTCCTGACGGTGTTTGCAGCTACAGCAGGTAATGAGGAAAGCTGACCTTTTATTGATGGGGAACTGAGTACATATGTGGGCAGGTTGTGCCTCATTGATGTAGGGCAGTGGGGAGGCCACTTGTACAGTGTTGGTCTCTTTATTTAAGGAAGGATGTTAATGTATTGGAAGCAGTTCAGAGAAGGTTTACTGGACCAACGCTGGCACTGGGCCTGTTGTCTGATGACGAAAGGTTGGACAGTCTGGGCTTGTATCTGCTGCAGTTTAGAAGAGGGAGAGTGGACGATTAAAACAGGCTGAGGTCCTGAGGGGTCCTGACAGGTCACGTGGGGAGAGGATGGTTCAACGTGTGGGAGAATGTGGGAATGGAGACTGCTGTACAATGGTGAGGGGGCTCTCATTTCAGCCAAAGATGATTTAGGATTTTTTTCAAGATTGTATTTCTTTTGCAAAGATGATTTTTTTTTTTGCCTCATAGGTTGTTGAGCCTTTGCAATTCTCTTCCCCAAAGGGTGTTTGAACCTTTCTCAGGGAGAGGCATTGAGATACGTGATATGGAAGGGGTGAGATATTACGGTGGGCAGACAGGAACCTGGAGTTTGATGTTAAACTGAGACCAGCCGGGAGCTCATTAAATGGCAGAGCAGGTGGGAGGGGCTGAGTGGAGACACCTGCTCCTAATTCGGATGTTGGTGTGTCTGTGTGTCCCTGTGAGGTGGTGACAGGACTTTATACAGGGTCTCTGCTATTTCCACCCACGCTGCTCTGAACAGCCCAGGACATGTTTATCAGGGCCGCTGAATTCTCTGTGTGTAAAGGTGCTGAACAATGTTTCATCCCTCTGATCCGTCCCTCTCTCCCACTCCTCCTGCTCCTGTTCCTGATGTTCTCATTCAGACCCTCGTGTCTGCTCCACCAGTCAATGAGGTCACGGCTGGTCTTTGACCTCAGCACCACTCTCCTGCACTACCCACAGGTACAGCGACTCCTTGGATGACTAAATATCTCCCAGAAACTATCAGTCTCAGCCCTGACTGCACTGAAAACTGGGTCTCCACAGTCCACCGGTCAAGGAATTCAAAGTGAACCATCCTCTGATGAAGAAGACAGCTTCTGGACTTTGCCCTTGAAGGTCGAACCCCTTATTCTGAGACTGCGACCCTTCACTACAGACCCCTCAGACAGCAGAAACACCCTCCCTCTATCCGGTCTGTCACGCCCTCCAACAATTCTGCAAGTCTCCATAGGATCTCCCCTTCTTCTCCTTAACCCCAGAGAATACAGGCCCAGCCCTCTCCTGTCCCCTCACACAGGGGACCTGCCCTCCCTGGAACCAGTCCAGTCAGTGTGGGGAACAGTCACTGCACTCCCTCTATTGCAGGTAGTGAGACCAGACCTGGACACAATGTTCAAGGAGCGCTCTCACCAGGGCTCTATATAATCCCTGTGAGACATCTCTACTCCTGCTCTCCACTCCTCCTGCATCACAGGACAACATCCTGTGGGCCTCCCTAATTCCCTGCTGTCCCTGCGTGGTCACTTTCCGTGGCTTGTTTACAAGGACACCCAAATCCCTGTGAACATTTCACTCTGTCCCCATGGAAAAAGTTCTCTCCTTTTCTATGTTTCCTCTGGGAGTGGATGAGCTCACATTCTGTTCCATCTGCCCCGTCCTCACCCAGTCACATTATCCTGTCTGCACCCCAAACCCTCTACTGCAACCTTCTCACTGCTGACACTGCCCCCCCCCCCCCAGCTCTGTAACACCAGCAGCCTTAGAGTCCCAGAGTTATACAGCACAGAAACAGGCCCTTCAGCCCAACTGGTCCAAGTCGACCAAGTGGCCTTCCTGAACTATTCCCATTTACCTGCCTTTGGCCCGTATCCCTGCAAACCTGTCCTCTCTATGGAACTGTCCAAATGCCTTTTAAATGTTGCAACCGTACCCGCCTGTACCACCTCTTCTGGCAGCTCGTTCCATATACACACATTGTTCTGTGTGATAAACCTGCCCCCAGGTACGTTTTAAATCTTTCCTGTCTCACTTAATACCTATGCCTCTAGGTTTGGACTCCCCTCCCCTGGGAAAAGACATTGGCTGTTCACCTGACCTATGTCCGCCATGGTTCTATAAACCTCTCTAAGTTCACAAACACTCCAGGGGGAAAAATATCTTAGCCTATCCAACATCTCCTCATCACCCAGGCCCTTGAGTCCCAATAACATCCTCAAATCTCCTTTGCACCCTCTCCAGTTGAACGACATCTACCTGACAGCAGGACACCTAGAACTGTACACAGAGCTCCAAATGCAGCTTTCCCAATGGTGTGTACAGCTGTAATATGATGACCCAGTTCCAGTGCCCAATATTCTGACCGATGAAGGCAAGCATGTCAAACACCTTCTTCACCAGCCTGTCTACCTGTGTTGCCACTTTGAAGAAATGAGGTACCTACACCCTCAGGTCTCTCCATTCTACAACACTCCCAGGGCCGGTTTGCCTTATGAAGATGCAACATCTCGCATTTATCTGCCGCTCCACTGCCCACTAACCTAGTTGGTCAAAATCCCTTTATAATCTTAGATAAATGTCTTCACTGTCCACTATACCGCCCATTTTACTCTCATCTGCAAATTTACTAACAGTTCCACCTACACTCTCATCCAAATCTTTTCATATAAACGATGAAACACAGCAGACCCAGCGCCGATCCCTGCGGCACACCACTGCTCACGTTACACTAGTCTCATAAACAACCCTCCATCACAACCCGCTGTCTCCTACCATCAAGCTAATATTGTGTCCATTTGACCAGCTCACCCTGGATCCCATGTGAACTAACTTTGCAGACTAGCCAATCATGTGGGACCTTTTCAAAAACCTTGCTGAAGCCCATGCAGACAACGTCTACCACACTAATCTCTTCTTCTTGGTTACCTTGTCATATCACTCGACTAAATTCGAGACATTATTTCCCCCACACAGAGTCAGTCCTGCCTTTCTAAATCCATGTACATCCTGTCTCTCAGAATCCCTGCCAATAACTTACCCACTGAATAGCTTTTTGTTGTTTTCATACAGAACATGGTGCGTATTTGGAACGAGCTACCAGAAGAGGTAGTACAGGCGGGTACAGTTACAAGATTTAAAAGGCATTTTGGCAGTTCCATGGAGAGGAAAGGTTTACAGGGATGTGAGCCAAATGCGGGAAAATGGGAACAGTTCAGGAAGGTTACTTGGTCCCCTCCAATAATTGACCCACCGATTAACCTTGAGCCTTCACTATTAGCCTCAGCAGTCAAAAGTTCCATGGCTTTTCTTTGCAGCCTTTCTGAAATAAAGGTACCACTTTAGTCACCAACCAGTCTTCCAGTTCCTCACCTGCAGCTATTGGTGATACAAATATCTCTGCATGGGGTCCCACAATTTCTTTCGGAGGTTCCCACAATGTCCAAAGAGACAGGCCTCGGGGATTTATCTACCTTTATGCGTTTTAAGACCTCCAACACCTCGTCTAATGTGTTCTCTGTTAGCTTCCCCGAGTTCCCGAGCATCCATGTCCATCTCCACGGTCAATACAGCTGAGAAATATTTGTTAAGGCCCTCGCCCAACTCCTGTGGTAACACACACATGTGACTTTGTTAATCTTTGTAGAGCGTTTTTCTCATTTGCTTTTTAACTGTTGTATTGGGAATGTGTCTGGGCCTTGGGCTCAGTGTGGGATTGAATGTCTCTGCTGTCTGACACTGTGGAACTGAGGAGCTGTCGGTGTATCTATGCTTTGTAACGTACCTGGTGTGTGAGAGACGGAGCGGCTGCTCTGTTCCTTATGCCTCGGGAGGAGGGAACATCAGAGCTGATTGAAGTCTCTCCATGTGGGAAGGAAAAGGAAACGGGATCAGTGAGGGAGAGGTGAAAGGCAAACGGCTGTGTGAAGCGGCCGGTGCAGTCAGAGCCAGTGTGTTCGGCGGCTGCAGGGATGCAGATCTCAACTTCTGCCGACCAGTAGAGGGCGGCAGCTCCTCACCAAGTGAGGGACACACACACACCGCCAGATCCCGGCACCGATCCGGGAATGGGACACCCCATGGAGCAGGGAGATTTACACATCGAGCATTTCCACTCACTTCTCCCGTGGGACTCGCCGCTCAACCTGAGCCAAACAGCCGCTGTTTAAACTTCTCACCGGGAGCCTGCAATTGACACTTTTTGTAAAGCTGCCCCCACCCTGAGTGTCCGGCTCTGTGACCACTGCTCACTGTCCAGTAACAACACACACGGGGAGACTAGAACCGAACCGGGGACTTTCCCTCCTGGTCTGGGGAAAGGAAGCAGCAGTGACCATTACCAGCAGCTCCTTCCCACTCCGCCTTCCCCGCCCTGCCCACCCCCAGCCCGGGAACGACCTCTCCCTCCTCACCCAATCCATGTTCTGGGACCAGTCACTGCTCCACTCAGCCGCTTCCCTCCTGCCGCCGCCTCCAGTGCCCCGGGTCCAGACTCAAGTGCCGATCCCTGAGCCCATCTGCGGAGCCGCTCCCAGAGCGATGAGCTGCTGGAAGGAGGCTGCTGTCAGTGCCCTCCATTCCCGGCTGCTTTAAACCCGCTCCCGCCGCTCGCTGAGGGTATGGAGCTCACAGGCGGAGCTGCAGCTCACGGCGCATGTGCTCTGCCGCCCTCTGTCAATCAGGGCCAGGGGCGGGGCTACGCGGCGCATGCTCTCATGTTCACTGACATCACAGAATGAAGCCCAGCCGGACCTTTCCCCAGGTCACTTTGATCAGAGTCTGACCGAGGGGTCCGGGGCTGAGGGAGGGACAGGGCGGCTTTAAACCCGGGACCCGTGCACTTTAAAACATGTCCACTTGGGATCGTTCTCTGCAAAATGCTTCAGCTGTTCCTGAGGCTGAACACAGTCCTTTCTCGGGACCCTCTCCCGTCCCGGGCTCACTGCAGACCGGCCTGTTCCACATTCCGGATGTCGGGTGAATTGATCACTTCAACAACAAACTCTTTGTCGCTTTTACTTTTATTTTAATTCAAAATTTCTCTTGTATTTTAAAAATATGATGATGCTGGTGGGACTCAGCAGGCCAGGCAGCTCTGTGGAGAAAAGCAAGCGGTCAACGATTCAAGTCAGGTCTCTGGAAACAGAAATAAACGTCTCCCCGTCGGGGATTTGAACCCCGGTCTCCCGCGTGATAGGCGAGGATACTGACCACTATACGAACGATGAAGCAATGGAACGATGCGGCCTATCTTTCGGTTGTCAGGGTACAGGAGGACTCACAGGATCACACTAAAGTTTGTTCGTTGACTGTTAACCGGCTCCTTTCAGACTCCCACCTCACTATGTGACTGGAGGGGTCTCGGGATTCTCCAGCGATTCAGTAACTTCTTGTGCTAAGGACCGGCCGGAGGCGGGGATCCCATTTAGGACCCAAATGCGTGTGGTTGGAAATAACATTGATAATCAGGATTTATTTTCCCATTTACTGATGAGAGAGGCAGGAAGCGATTTATCGTTCATCGACTATTTCAGGATCGACTTCAAGTCCGATCCCGGTTCAATTATCACTGAGTGCTGTGTGACTCTGGTCTGTTGGAAGGTGGCGACATTTACTGGACGGAACAGGGACTGCAGTAGAGTGAGGAATGACCCGTCAGAAAGCAGTTCGGGGACTGCTGATCGAGTCACAGAGTCAAACAACACTGGAGATGGTTCAGTACCCGAATGGGCTGCACATTAGAGAGGCGATAGTGGTATACTGGTGAACATAGCTGCTTCGCAAGCAGTTGGCCCGGGTTCGATTACGGGTCATCGCAAGTTCTAGAATTTCATTCTCCTGACAGCGGAAATGTCACAAACAAACCTCTTGCAGAACAACGATCTTTACAGAACTCGAGGTCCCGAGTGCTCTACTATGCTAATCCGCAGGTAACTTGCTGAATTCATGTAGTTTCATGAGTGAAGGTTAGAAAGATCCCATCACAGTTTCCTTAATTGTCGCTCACTGTAAGCAGGTCAGTGGGTCAGGGAAGGAATTCCCGTCCCTCAACTTTTCCAGGGAAATCGATGAATAGATCGTTGCAGCTTCCTGCTCTCACTCTGTCCCAGATTCCCACAGTAAACTAGGTCACACGTGATCGCCCCATGACAGCGAGGATGAGAATGCTTTGGAAAGGGTGCAGAAGAGATTTACCAGGACGCTGCCTGGATTAGAGGGTATGAGCTCTAAGGAGAGATTGGACAAACTTGGGCTGTTTTCTCTGGAGTGTCCGGGGCTGAGAGCGGACCTGATAGAAAGTTTATAAGACTACGAGAGGCATAGATAGGGCAGGCAGGCAGATATATTTCCTAGGGTAGAAATGTCAAAGTACCAGAGGGCATGCGTTGAAAGTGAGAGAGGTAAGTTTAAATGAGTTGTATGTAATCAAGTGTTTTACACAGAGACTAGTGGGTGTCTGGAACGACCTGCCAGGTGTAGTAGTGGAAGCAGATGTGATACTGTTGTTTAGCAGGCTGTTAGATAGGCAGATGTATATCCAGGGAATGGAAGGATATGTGCAGGGATTGGGGGGGGGGGGTGGGGGGGGGGAGGACATGGATCATGTCCAGGCAGAAGATTTTGGGCTAATCCTGCATCGAGTTCGGCACAGACATGGTGGGTCAAAGGCCCTGTTCCTGTGCTTTACTGTTCTATGATCCATGATCCCCACATGTACCAGATGACGTGATCACACAGTGACGTCAGTCTGTTCACCCCCGCTCCCTGTCTATGTTTACCCTGTGCAATCTCTCCCCTCACTCCGCCTCCATTCCGACACGGACTGCACCCGGTGTTTCTGCACTGACTGGTGTAATACAGGGTCACAGAGCACGGAAATGTCCATACTGACCGAAACATTCCCCTCTGTGCCAAAACCGTTTTCCAGCACTTGTCCCACAAACGTCTCTGCCTCAGCGATTTAAATGTTAATCTGGATACTTCATCAATGTTGTGCGAGTTCCTGCCTCCGCCGCCCCCTCAGGTCGTGCGGTCCAGACACCAACCTCCCTTTGGATGAAAACCTTCCTCAGTCTGTCTCCAAACCCCTTCCCCCCGTCTCGAAACTGGACATTTCTGCCCGTCACCTGTCTGTCATTGTGGCTCCGTGTTTCCCCTTTCCAGGGGTAAAGCCGGCCTGTCCTGTGTGTCCCACAGCCCCGTCACGTGATGTGTTTGGTCTCACCCTGTCAGAGATGTTCCCCTTGTTCTCCCCACTGCCCACTCCCCACCTTCTCTGCCGCTGAACATTCACCTGTTCTCTCTATATCCTGGTTCTACTGACGGGTCCTGAAACGTCAACTCGTTTTCGATTTCCGCCTGACGTGCTGAGTGTTTCCAGCATTTTCTGTTCTATATCAGCGCACAGCCTCACACAGCAGAGAACATTGTGTATTGGACTATAGCTGAGCACAACAGGGACCGTCGTTCTCCACAACGAAGCTATCCACATGGAATAATGGAATGAAAGGAGCGTTCATATTGTAACGCGAGATTTTCAAACCAAGTGAAGTGATATGTATATTGTGGGGATGTGTGGCGTGACAGCGTCCTGTTGTAAAATGTTCAGCTGAAGAATAGCAGAGGATGGTTTCGATCCATCGACCTCTGGGTTATGGGCCCAGCACGCTTCTGCTGCGCCACTCTGCTGTTAGAGAAACAACGTCAGCTTTCTGTATTCCCTCTTTTATTCTTCTTGCCGTTTTGCGACTTAACACAGTTTCTTTTGCTGGCTTCTCTTCTTCCCCCTTACTCACTACTTCATCTCTTCCCATTATCTTTCTGTGTCTCTCCCTCTCTCTTTCTCTCTCTCTCCCTCCTTTCTTCCTTCCTTACTTCCTGTCCCATACTGTTAACATCACCATGCTGTCTGTGCTCTCTCCCGGGTACAAGGTAAAATTAAGAGGCGCATCTCTGGGAGTTGGCGATACAACTATTACAGGTGACTTATCCATGTCAGATGGCACTTTCCCAGCTCTCTGTGGCTGGAGACAACATCAGGATTTTATTTCACAGTCCCAGTCCGTTCTGAGGTCGGTCAGCATTCTATGAAGGTACTTGTTCCGGGATTTGTTCAAAGTTCATGATCACCAGCATGGAGATGCCGGGGATTGAACCCTGGACCTCATACCTGCAAATCATGTGCTCTTTCACTGAGCTTCATCCCCACTGCTGCTCCATAATTTCAGAACTTTCTGGATTTCGCCCGTTGAGCAAAAAAACAGGTATTGGAACACAGAGAACAAGGCTGACATCGGCCATTCGGGCCATCCCGCTCCACCATTCAGTGCGACCATGGCTCATCATCCAAATTCAAGCCCCTGTTCCGTTCTCTCCCCGCAAGCCGTGAAAACCTTTGGGGCAGGGGCCATTTAGAATTAAATCAAAATAAGGCATTACATCTGGCAAGTCCGTTAGGTTCAAGGATGTCGCCGGAGGAAACACGCACATTCCAGTGAAATGGAAGCGGGACTTCGGGGGTCCCGGACGTGAGATCCCGCAGGAAGGGATCCCACTAAGCCCAGTGAAGCAGTAGCAAGGGAGCGCCCGCCTCCGGACAGCGCAGTGTAACGCACTGCAAAAGCTGCCGGATCGCCAGAGTCCCTGGGTGGGCTCGAACCACCAACATTCTGTTAACAGCCAAACGCGCTGACCGATTGCGCCACAGAGACACTCTGAAGGAAGTGGGAATAAATGGGTCGTTCCAAGTTTGGAAGACGGTGACCAGGGACCGATGCGAGAACCCGGCTTTTCCCAACTTCCATCAATGGTTTGGATCAGGGAGTCACGGACAATATAAAACAGAAAACGGCGGAAACACTCAGTACATCGAGTAACATCTGTGGAGAGAGAAACAGAGGTAATGTTTCTGGTCGGAAACAGTTCCAGGAGTGACCAGGACCACTGTACCGAGGAGAATTTCCAGGATCAACAACCCAAATTCATGACGGAAGCATTGAAATGCAGTAAAAGCAGGATCAGTTATTACGTGGAATTTTCAGTCCGGGACCAAACAATCAACACCCCTCAAAATTACACCGGTTACTCCAGCGGGACCCGCTGCTCCCGTAGTCGGCAGGATTCGAACTTGCGCGGGGAAAACCCAATGGAATTCTAGTTCATCGCCTTAACCACTCGGCCACGACTACCGCGCTGCCAACAGCCCGGAAGCCAAAGGGCATTAGCCATGGTCTGGGATCAGTGTGCCCTGGGACGGACGGGATCGTCCAGTCAGAGAAACAGGACTGATCCTGAACTCTTAATAGAAACTGCTGGAAACACTCAGCAGGATCAGGCAGCGCTTGGGGAGAAACAGAGTTAATGTTTCAGGTCGATGCCCTTCTCCCTGCACTCCGGGCGGGCAGTTAGACGGAGGGAGTCTCACTCAGGGCGGGACAGGGTTCCCTCACCCCGCCACCACACCCCAGACCTCCCAGTTTGCTCTCAGTCTCTGACTGTGGGCATCAGTAGCAGGGGCAGCGGTTAATGCCGTTCCCCAGCTGCCCTGGAGAAGGTGGGGCCGGGCCGCCTCCCTGGGCTGCTGCGCTCCATGTGGTGAGGGAGCTCCAACTGGGCTCTTCGTGACCGGGCTCCAGGACTCTGACCCGGCGCCCAGGCAGTGATGGCGATGGGGGACTCTGCAGGGTGGCTTGGGCTGTGCGGCCGGGCCGGTTTCACTCTCCTCCTTTCTGATCCACTCGACGGGTCTTCCAGTGCCGTCACCAGGCAAAGCCTACTGGGGTGGCCTGGAGTCACATAGTCCAAAGCGAGTGGGGCCAGTGTTTTTTTGTTTCCTCCAGCACCCGGGATTCAGCAGGTGGGAGAGACTGAGATGGGTTGGAGGGGCTAAGCTGATATTCCGTCTGCTGTCATAGGGTATTGACCTGACACTTCTATCTTCTCTCTCCACGGGCAATGGGTGACCTGCTGAGTTATAGGACATGTTTTGTTGGCATGTCCAATACCCAGCTACCGCAGTATTTATGGGCTGTTTGGACCCGACACTGGATATACAAGGGCGGACATGGACTGGGGCGAGACTGACATCGGTGCGTTAAATTCTCCCCTGACTTGCACAAGTGTATTTTAATGAGTATTAAGGGGGTGGAGGAGCCTTGGTGTTCAAGTACAGAGACCCTTAACGTGACAGCAAAGGCAGGTAAGGGGGTGACGCATCCAAACGGGGGAGTTCCTTCATGAGGTGGTGCATGGAATTTAACAACAGGGTGGCTTTGTTCCAAACATGTTAGAGTTTGAGTCAGCCCACACTGGAGGGCTGTGTGTAGTTCTGTTCGCCACACTGTCGGGAGGGCCAGATTTCGTGAGAAAGGATGCAGAGGAGATTCACCAGGATGTCTCTTCCGTTATAAAGGCTGATCCCCTTGGAGCAGCAGAGATTGCGACGTGATGTAGTTGGGGTGCGTGAAGTGACAAAAGACATAGGAAGAGTAGACAGAGAGAAGCCGTTCCCGTTGGCGATGGGACTGGAACAGGAGAACTTTTATTGGAGGTGAATGATCGGAACATGATGGGAGGGCTGAACACCGAGGGAACAGGGAATGTGGCCTGAGACAGAAAAGGGAATTCCAGCGTCCAGTGCGCGCACTCAGGGCACAAACGGGAATATTCTTGTGGAACAGGGAGAGTGACTGAGACTCTGAAAGAAGACCTGCCATCGGTCTGTGCAGTAGAAGGGGACAGAGTCTCTGACGGGAATGGAGGTGTGTCAGGAGAGAGGTTTTACAGGGTAAACTCAGACACGAGCGAGCGGTGAATAGTCGGATGTCACTCAGTGTGAGCACATCATCTGGGACATGTCGGGCATCTGTAGGCCTACAGGTTCTTGTAGGCATCTGGAATAGAGAGAGGGTGAGAGCTGGAAAATGTTTGATCTGTTCATTGATTGACCGGGAAAAGATGAGGGATGAGAACTATATCCCTGATCTGCTTTTAAGAAGTGACGGAATAATCTCTCTTCCACTCATTACCAACCTCAATTTTAAAAAAAATGTATGAATTTTTACTCGGAAATTAGACCCTGACTGTGCTGACGCGGCGAGTCTCATCTTTTGCAATTTCAGATGTACTGAATATAAATGTCTCCGCCGTTGCAGTTCCTGGTCCGTCCACCTGATGGCCCCATCCTCCAACAGATTGCATTTGCACAACGGAGAGGAATTGTTCAGCTGAGAGTCGACACCTGCAACAGCTGATTAGCTGAGAACAGAGTTTCTTGTAACTCATATCAGCTGTGAATCAATCAAAGCTTTTCAATGATATGCAGTTTACCGCAAAATTAAGTCACACTCCCGGCAAGTCTCAAAGAGAAGAGATTTCTAATAATACCCTGGAGCACTCCGATCTCACAATAGTCACGATGTTTCTGTCGCTGACCCAGTTTAGTTTCTGGTCAGTGGTAACATACGGGGTTTTGAAGTTCGGGGACTCAGTGATGGTAAAACAAGGGAATGCCGATGTTGGACGGTTGGACCCTCTCCTGTCGGTGATGGTCATTGCCTGGAATTTCTCTACAGCGACCATTACTTGTGAATGGTCAATCCATCCCCGGATGTCTTGGTGCACGCAGGAATGGGATGCTTCATTTGCAGGGAGTGGGAAGATCATCGCCACTAGTGATGGAAGGAAAGACGCTGATGCAACAGCTGAATGTGGCTGGGCCTGGGGGAGCATTCCTGCAGTGATATCCTGGGGCTGGGATGATGGACAGCTGACAACTACAACAGTTTTCCACTGCGCGGACAATAACTCTGACCCTTGCAGTATCTTCCGTTTGGTTCCCGTTAATTTCAGTTTTATCAACATCTGTTGATGCCGCGCTTTGTCAAAGGTTGCATTCTTTTCAACTGTAGATTTCCTCTGAGTTATACTGGAGAAAGTCATGTTGGAAACAGTGAATAATTGTTGGTCACCTTCCAAAAATGTTTGGACTCTGGAACAGTTCCCTCTTGTACAGGTCACTCCTGTCTAACAGAGATCCAAGTCGTCCAAAATTCTGAATCCCTCCCCCTGCTTTAACTTTTCAGCCACGAAGGTGTCTGCCATATCGCCCTGTTCTTACCATTAATCGCCGTGCCACGACTAGTTATACACATATTACTAACCTTAAGGCCCTCCTTTTTATCCTATTTCCTAACTGCCGATATTCACTCAGCAGGACGTCATCCCTTTATTGGCCTGTGTCATTAATCTCATTGTGTGCAATAACTTCTAGCTGCTCACCCTCCATCTTGAGAATGTCTGCAACCGCTCAGAGGCATCCTCGACCCTGGCACCAGGGAGGCATCACACCATTCTAGAGTACGTTTTGCGGTCACAGGATCTCCTGTCTGCCCCCGAACAATCTAGTCTATTATCACTATTGTGGTTCTGCTTTCACACTTCCTTGCTGCGCTTCAGAGCCTGTCATGGTGCCACAGTGGGTCGACACTCTCTGGAGTTCAGTGAATGAGCGGTGATCTCATTGCTACTCACACTCTCTGGAACCACGGGTTCCTGTCAGAAGCCGATGGGTGATTTTTTTTAGAACAAATAGGAAGTAAAAATTTTAAAATAACTCATATTTCAGAAACATAAAACAGTCACAGGAAATGTTGAAATACTGAGAAGATGAGGCCACATTTGTGGGAAGAGAAAGAAGTTAACGTTTCAGGTCAAAATCCTTTCCTGCATCTTGCAGGCAACTTCTGTTCCCTTTTCAGTTCTGACGAAGTGTTTGATCAAAAACGTTAACTCTGTTCATCTTCTCACAGGGTCTCAGCATTTCCTGCATATTTGATTTTTTTGTTTAGCAGCTCAACAACCACGCCATTCGGCTCATCGCATCCATGTCGTCCACAGATTATCAGTCAGACTTCCAGGAGCAACCAGGACCACTGAGCAGGACAGCATTTCCAAAGTATAATTGAACATATAATTGGGAGGTTCATTGGCCCTTTAAAAAGCTCCTCGTGTGCAAGTCAGTGGAGAATTTGATGGGAATGTTGTGAGAATAAAATGGGATCAGTGTAAACCGGTGATTGTTGTGTGGACCCAGTGTGTCGAATGGTCAGTTTCTGCGCTCCATGACTCCATGACCATGACCCTGTCACACAAGAGCTCAGATTGCAGTGACGAAGGGGAGCGATTTATGAAGATATTCGCAGCACTGGGATATTTCAGCTGTGAGGGGATAAAACACTTTGTTGTGTCTGGAACAGAGGAAGCTTCAGGAAGAGGTAACGGTTGTTTACCGCCATTTATAGAACAGTTAAATTTTTCAAACGCATGTTAATTCGAGGGAGAAAGAGAAGGCATCGGGCATTATAGAGAGAGAGGGGAGAAAGAGAGAGAGAAAAAAAATAAGAAGAAAGTGAAGAAAAGGAGCGGGTCATGACGGGAGCAGGAGAGGGCAGAGAGGGAGCCAAGAAAAACACTGCAAGCGCACAACACATCAGACAACATTTGCAGAAAGCGAAACGGTGCTAACGCTCCAGGTCGAAAATCCTTTGTCAGAACCGGGGAACAGGGGTAAAAGTTCGTATCAAGCTGAAAGCCGAGTGGGTAAGGGAGGTGTGGGACAAAGGGGGCATCTCTGGGATGGTGAGACCGGGCTGCGGACAGGATCAGCCGTCACTGTTGTTTCAGATCTCCGTTCATAACACGATTTCCACTTACCACAAGTGAGGGATGTCTTGTCGGGAACAGGTCGGCAGATTTAATTGTGATGTTTCATACCTTTTATTTCTAACGTCCAATGATTTTCGCAATCCGATTCAGCGGGTATTTCACCTCGTTCTTCAGTTCCTGTAGGAATTTGCTTTCAGTCACGGAGTAAATACAAATGTTGGTGCAGAAACTGAGAAGCTGCAACATTCCTGATGTGAATTCTATGATCTAACGGGGATCGGTGGAAGAGTGACTGTGAATCTTTGAAATTCGTTGGTAGATGTAAACCACTACCTGTTTTACCAACAACAATATGAAACTGCTAGTTATACTGAAGAGTAAAACTATGGATTTTCTTCGGTTCTCCATCTCTGGGTCCTTGTCATTCTCTCCATTGCTGCGGCCCCGGAGCCCCGTGCGGACTCCACTGGCCGCTAAAATTCTTCTGACCGTCAGAACATTGAGCAGCAAAATCAGAAGGAACGGGACACAAGGGGTTAAAATGCAGCTTAACAACTCAATTGTGCCCCTGCGGGGGATGTACTGAAGCTCAGTTTAAGAATACAGTTCCAGGGAACATCATCAATTATTTCTTCAGGCTCGTATGCAAAGTACCTTGGGATAGTCTCTAAACAACCGAGTACATTCACTGTCCCGATAACCACAGCCGCCATTCTCTCGGTGCAATATTTTGTCTTCAGCTTCTCACAGCAAATGGCTACAAATCGATCAAAGTGAAAACCATTGTCAGCCAGACAGAGGCAGCAGCGCTTGCAAAAAGAGGCCACATAACGAGACTGCACATGGGGGTGATGCAAAGGAATGATCGCCGAAAATAAATCACAACAGTCCGCGTCAGCGGGTGTCCGAGATAACGACCAGGTGATCGGCGGCTGCCATTCCCACCAGGTAGCGAGTGATGCATTTCTACAGATCGCACTTTTTTCGAGACAGGATCGCAATCCCCGGCCTTAACCGGAAGAAAGAGACAGGGAAGCAAAGAAATGACAGACCAGACCCGAAGGAAATGCAGGAGTTTGACAGGTCCCGGTGACAACTCCACTCTGTTGCTGCATCGAGTGCTGGAAACTCGTTCCTATCTCCTTTGATGGATCCAGAGAGGGCGCAGAGTCGGTATGGACACTGAAGGAGATTGCGGCATCGTGTAACATGAGTCAGATTTGGGTTAGGATTCCCAAATGCTGAATTAAATCCGTAGTAGCAGGGAATATCCAGCTGGATAGCTTCCTCCGTAGAGGCAATAAGGGATGGATCAGCTTTACCGGCGCCGTCGGCGTATTCTGCTGAATGAAATTAATAAATCCGGGCAGTAGAATGCGGCGTTGTTCCAACAGCCAAACACGAACTACGTCCCTTCACCGCACTCCCTGTCAGTGACGGAACAATTAAGCAACGGATCAAAAACAAGAAAACCTGGAAGTACTCAACCAGGCAAGCAGCAAGTCTGGAAAGGGAAACAGGTTAACGTTTTGAGACCGCGACACTTTTTCAGAACTGTCCGTGTAAGACCCCTGAGCCGAGGTGTTCAGTGTTTTCTCGTTCCAGGCACGCTACTTGCCGGGCTGAGTGATCCCAGCATTTTCTGTTTTCGTTTCACATCTTATCATTTGCTGTTTTGTTGGTTTTACAATAGAAGGTTGGCTAATTCCAAACGCGACAATGCGGGCTGACACAACCTCACAGCCAGACGCATCGTCTCCCACTGAATCCATCGCAACGAGGCAATGGAGAGAATTTCAGCAACCAGCAAAAGTCTCAGTGCAGCAGTCCTACATCTGGAGAGGTGTTAAGTGCAGATATAATATAAATGTATTTTACAATATTGATAACTGTGAATCCCAATGTTATCTACGACGCCGAGTATTTCACTGAATTCTTCATAAATGGTCTCATATTCAGTCTTAGCATATTTATTTTAAAAAAACTCCATAACAGCTTCATTCTACAACATGGGTTTCTTCACAACTACTCAACTGTTTCCACCTGTCGATTATCTGTTTCCTGTCCTTTACCCGAACAACCGCTCCCAGCACAGACAATCACCCTGTGTCACCTCCCGGGATGTATAAACAGAATCACAGCAAATGCAGTGCAGCTGCTACAAGACCAAAGGCGCAGTTCCGTGCACATTCCATTATTGAGAAAAACTGCTGGAGGAACGCAGTGGGTCAGGCTGCAGCTGTCCGAGCCGTTGAGTCCCACGGATGCTGCTCGACCCGCTGACTTCGTCCAGCAGTTTGTTTTCTCAATAATGGAATGTGCACGGAACTGCGCCTTTGGTCTTGTAGCAGCTGCACTGCATTTGCTGTGATTCTGTTTATACATCCCGGGAGGTGACACAGGGTGATTGTCTGTGCTGGGAGCGGTTGTTCGAGTAAAGGACAGGAAACAGATAATCGACAGGTGGTTTTACTCCAGATGTCAGCCATCGCTTGCATCTCCATTTCATTCTTGAAATGCTGCGAGTGGACAGGTGGCTGTGGAAACACGAAGAGAGAGAAACAATGCAGAGCTTTGTAATTAGACATTAAGTTTCACCATCGACAGCTGACATAGCGGTTTACCGGGAATACCAGCGGTTGAAATAACAGGATAGTAAATGTCTCGTATCCACCTGATTACTGGATATCCCATTTCAGTGAGACTCTGTGACTGCTGTTGCTCCTGAATCCACAGTTCCGGCAGACATTCTGAGCTGATGTACTCCAACTGGCTCTGCTTTATTCAGAGGGTCAGTCTCTCGTGACACGGTTATACCCCTGACCATTGTTCTTAGTTACAGTCACTTGAAGAAACACATTACATCAACACTATTACATCTAGTGCAAGTATTGTGGTGATTTAACACAAATACGTCAACGTCCCCGGCATTACCTCAGTGCTTTCTCTTTTGCAAATAAGACCAATAGATTTTATCACACCTGACTCATCGTTTTCTGTAGGCCGATTCATCTATATTTGTAACTGATTTCTGCCGAGTGTGCAGTGAATCCAGCGGCACAATACGACCCCTGTCCCCTGCCCCTGCAGTTTCCCGGTAAGAACTCCTTCCTTCAGTTCCTTCCTGGCCGCACACCCAGGCTCCACCCTCAGTAACGGTAACAGATCCAAAACACCACTCTCCCTGCCCAGCAGACCACAGGTCCCGTTCTCCATCACCGTCTCCTTCACTCCCCTCAGTTACCTGAAGATATTTTCTTTGCACAGATATTCATTTTCGTATGACATGCAACAATGTTCCAACATTTTCCTTACAATTTACCGAATTTTGTAAATCCTGGATGTCTGATGTTCTAAGTAGTTGACAACTGTGTAAAGATCCCGACTAATGTGTAAATGTAGCACATGTGATGTGAACAGGTAGAACGTTAAATATATTCCCTGCCAAGTACAGATTCCGCGCTGTATACAGATGCCTGATTATGCTGCTTGTCTACTCGCTGTAAGCATTACCCGGTATCCCTGTGCTGAAGTGCTGGTCCTGTGGTGCAGAAGTGTCGCTGCAGGAATGGTTCCCAGAAGGGCCGCAAGGCTGGGGCGTTTGCAGTGTTCAGAGTGTTTGCTGCTGAGCGAATGAAGGTCATATTCCGGGTGTATTCGGGTTGAAATGCTTGTCGGACATATGAAGGTGGAATTTGTGTACACGTGACCTGATGGTTTTGTGCGAAAGAGTCGAATTAGAAAATCGGTGTTGACAACGCAAATTGCGGAAGAGTTTAATTCCTGGACCTCTGGGGCATGTGATAAGCAACGCAACACTGTGCTTTCTGAAATAACATCTCCGCAGCAACCCGTTAGCTGCCCAATTAACACCCGTGCAGAATCTCCTCTGAAGCTCCTCCAGCACCATCACATCCTTCCCATATTGGGGCGCCCAGAACTTCACACAGGAATCTAGCTGTGGATTAACTCATGATTTATACAGTTGTGGCCTAAACCCCTTATTCTAAAACTCGATGTCGCGACAACTGAAAGAAAGTCATTTGCATATAGCGTCTGAGAAAGTGAGACAATCTTTTCACAATGGAGAAATTCCCACAACACTCTGACAGTTAGCTCAGAGCAGACTGGCAATGGTGTAATTAATGGTTTCATCAACATTAATTCGACGAATGCCCTCTTTCCATCCTCACGTTGATTGATTTTATTCCTGTTTATTTTTCCCCAGATGATTGAACGCATGACCGTCCGTTCCTGGCAGAGGGAAGGCGGATAAGCAACAGGTTGCGAAGATAGGAAGTGTCAGTTCGGCGAGAAGCCGGTCGGGTGGAGGTGGCGGAGCAGATGTCGTATTGTCTCTCCACATGAGTTTCCAGAGTTATGGAGAGATGGAGAATTGGGGATTGAAGGCAGAAAGGAATCGTTAGTGTTTCAGGATCCTTCTTCCATTGTGGGGCAGGTAGGGGGATGATTGGTGAGACTGGCCGGGCTGTGGACAAACTACATGTAGCAGGGCCGAGGATAAACAAACATATGAAGGGTAGGTGGCAGTGGATGAACAAGGATACCCATTGGTGTTGGTGAGGCAGAGTGTGAGAAAGACACGTGTTTGCTTCATCGACCTGGGAACCATGAGCCCAGCAACAGTCCACTCTCCTGTCTGAACTAACCTCTCTGCAGCAACCTGGTAAACGAGTGATTTCAACTTCGCTACAGCCGCCGTACATCTGTGGGACTCACAGCCTGTGTTTCCGTGTTCTTTTCTGTAATCCAACGCCCAGAATCCCCCTCAGATAACGCGTGTGTTTCCACACTCAGCCGCCACATCCATCCTCACCACCTGCAGTGGGGCGTGCACACCGCCAAAGCACCAAACTGGAAATCCATGATCACCGCACACAGACAGAGGCACAGACACACACGCACATATGGCCAATAGGATAGAAACACCGAGACACGGAGCTTGATCAAAACAGAGAGAGAGAAAGCACCGACACGCACTGAGAAGCGGAAACGTACAACGATGAGCGGTTGCCTTTGAAATGTCTGTCCATCTGTGCTATACCTCCATCCATAAATGTAACCAGTTTAACATCCCGCTGTCCGTATCCGCAATACAACCCACCAGGGCTCGAACAACATGGTTCCCTGTCGTCACTGACTTTGATTTACTCTCAGTCCTTTTCCACCCATAGTACACACACACACACACACACACACACACACACACACACACACACGCACGCACACACACACACACACACACACACACTCTCACACACACACACACACACACACACACACGCACACGCACGCACACACACACACACACACACACACACGCACACACACACACACACACACACACTCACACACACACACACACACACACACACACACACACACGCACACGCACGCACGCACACACACACACACACACACACACAAGCACACACAGACGCACACACGGAGTCCAAAAATTCGGAGAGCCATGTCACAAAAGCAGGAGACATTTCTGAATGAATTGAAACCAATAACTACAAAGGGATTATTGACGGAGGCATCAGAGAACAAAATAAAAAAAAATGAATTGTAATCAGTCAATCTCCAGAAGAACGAAGAGGATGGTCGAATTGGATACAAAGTTGACTGAGTAAAGGAACAGATGTAAGATAGTTAATGGGAAAAAACATGCGTAAAATACATGAGGGGAGAGGGATCAAGAGAGAGCGAGAGCGAGATAGAAAGAGAGAGGCAGCAAACACAGGGAGCGAGACGGAAACAGACAGGGTAAGTCTCATTCTGTACCTGTCAGTCTCTGGTACAGTGTGAGAGGGTGGGGTTCATTCTGTACCTGTCAGTCTCTGGGACAGTGTGAGAGTGTGGAGTTTACTCTATTTTCTTGTTTGTTATTCCACAAATAGGTTACTGACTAGCTTTATATAATTATCTTCGCTTGTTGTTCAAACAATATTTAACACAACTATATTTAGTCACCTTTGGCTGATTTTTAAATTACATTATCTTCAGTGCAAGTTTGAATGATGTTGGTTATAACGGAGAAGTACTCCGAGATTCAGAGAGTCAGGCAGCTTATAATCAGGGCATTCGGCCCATTCTGCCCATGCAGACCATCGATTATACACCTTCAATAATCCCATTGAAAAAAATTGGTCTCTCTTCTTATATACTTGGGCAATCCTCTTCTCGGTTGCATAATCATTAAATGTTCTGTCTGCTTCAACCAGGTACTGGGCTGGTGCGTCCCAGATTCCAACCACTTTCTGGGTGAAAAAAAATATCTCCCGCAGATCGTCTCTAATCCTCCTGGATTAATCCTCCAGTCGTTGCTTCTGGTTGTCTGATTTTTATACATCTGCAAAGAGAATAATTTTCCTGCTAGCTATCCTATCACTGCTCCAATGTAGATCAGAACATGACTCTTGGATTGAATGGGGCGCGAATGATCAATAATACAACACAGCCTGACACTGTATGTGAGTGTTGGACTTGTCTGCAATATAATTCTGAGTACATTGTTCTTGATAGCACTGCACCTCTTCCTCACTGACCACCAATAGAGACGCACCTCAGGGCTGACTGTCTAACCCCTGCATTACCCTCTCTATAGCTTCAACTGTGTAGTTAAGCACAGCTCCAACGCCATATACAATTGGCCAATGACACTATAGTTGTTGATAGAATCACGGCACGGGACGCGAGACGTTCAGGAGGTGAGATGGGTCAGCTGGTTGAGGGGTGACAACGTTGTGTTCAACTTCAGCAAGACCAAGGAACTGATCGTGGTCTTTAAGAAGGCAAGTCAGGCGAACACGCACCAGTCCTCATTGAATGAACTGCGAGGAAACGGGTCAGCAGCTTCAAGTTGCTGAGTGTCAACATCGCGAACGGTCTACACTGGGCCTAGCACATAGATGCAGCCATGAAGAAGGCACGCCAGCATCTCCACTTTCTTCACATTTTCAGGAGATTCGGCATGTCATCGAAGACTCTGACAAACTTCAACATATGTACCGTGGAAAACATTCTGACTGGCTGCATCGCAGCCGAGTATGAAAACTCCAATGCATTGGACAGCAGTCGGCTGCGAGGATTGGTGACTCAGTCAGTTCCAACACGGGTACAGATCTCCCCACCATCAAGGACATCTACAAGAGGCGATGGCTCAGGAAGGCGACATCCATCATCAACGACTCCCATCATCCGGGCCATGCCCTCTTCAAGATGCTGCCATCAGGAAGGAGGTACAGGGGCCTGAAGACCCACACTTCAAGATACAAAACAGTTTCTTCCCCACTGCCATCGGGTTCTTGAATCGACCTGAAATTCCCCATTTCTACGTAACGCTATATTTCTCTCAAGTTGCACTGATGTCGTTACGTTATTTTTGGTATTGTGTTGTGTACGTTATGTAAAATTTATGTCAATTTAATTTTATTTAACTTCTGTTTGTCCCGTTTGTAATGCACTGTGTGATCGCTGAATAAAGTTAATTTTCATGGCATTTATACCCTGGTTATGTATGGCCATGACAATAAACTTGAACGAGTTGGGATATGAGGGCAGATCTGGGTCGAACAGGACTGGTCCTGGTTTTCACATTGCAGAACGTGGGTGGTTGATGAACTGCTGGGAAATTAGTACCTCGGCTGAAGCCAACTTTAAATCCTGGCCACATACTCCCAGCTGTCTGTGTGATCCTGTGATACCGGCATATTCTCGCCATTTATTATTTGAATGAGAAGAAACTGTAGAAACCGGAGATCAGAGGGACCCGGGTGCCCTGGTGCATAATTCATAAAATGCCCGGGTGCAGATACAGCAAATAATGAGGGGAGTTACCAGAGTGCATGGATTTCGAAAGTTTGTGTTTCAGTTCTGTCGAGGACTGTGGAGGCCATGTCGAGAACAAACGGAGCATTACTTTATTTCAGGATATTATCCTGTTGAAGTCAATTCAGTCAACGGTTGGCTCGACTCATAACGGGAATACCAGGGTTATTTTATGAAATAGGGTTAGAGAGTTTGGCTTTTTATCCGTCAGTGTTCAGAAGACGAAGGGCTTATTTGTTGAAATACGTGGGATCAGACAGAGTCTTGAAAGGAGAGCCATTGGAAGGATGTTTCCACCGGGGAGAGAATCTATAACTCGTGGCTCTTGTCTAAAATAAGTGGTCATTTATTATTTAAGTGTGAAATATTTTCGCTCAGTCTTTCGTTAAGCCACGGAACTCTCTTCCACTAAGGGACATGGGTGCCGAAATTTCAATATATTTCAGGCTGCGGTCGACAGATACTTGATAATCAAGGGAGTGAAACATAACCGCGGGTACATGGGAACGTGGAGTTCGGGTTCAAATGAGATGATGGCTCATCTGACTGAATGGAGGAGTGTGCTTGAGCTGCGTAGTGGGGACTCACGCTCCTAGTTCAGTTGTCGATGCGTCTGCATGTTCCTCTGGTGTGGTGATCAGGACAGTACATAGCGGTCCAGCTGTGGTGAATTTGTGTTGATACACTTCCAGCACAGCTCCCTGCTGTGGCGTTCTGTGCCTTCAGCCAACAAAGGCAAGTCTCCCATCCGCCTCCTTAAATGATGACCGCCTGACCTATCCCCCTACCTTCAGGGATCTGTCCACATGCTCTCCGAGTTCCCTCGGATCCTCTGTTCTTCATGGTCTCCCGTTGATTGTTTGTCCCTTGGTCTTGTTTAGACTCTCCGCCAGCACCACCTCACTTCCGCGGATTGAACATCTGCCCTCTCGCTTTATATATCTCGCTGTGTGGAAACGTGCCCTATTATCTACCTATGATCGTCATAATTTGTGCACATCAATCCGGTCCGCCAACCATCAGACTCCTCCGCTCCAAGGGAAACAAGACAGCCAAGCCAATTTCACCTTACAAAAGAAACGGCGCATGATCCGTGAATCCTCTCTGCACACATCCCGATAGAACCATGTCCTCCGCATAATGTTGGGACCAGAACTTTTTTTTACCGTCAGTCGCTCCCACCGCCTGGATCACGGGGAAGAAAACCTGCCCTCCTCACCCGCTCTGGACTGTGTGTGACTCCAGCCCACATCAATCTGGTCGCCTGGTGACTGCCGCCTGAAGGGGCCCAGCAAGCACGTCGGATGGATCAGAATGGAGAAGGGGAATGAAACCGGCCCGGCCGCCCAGCCCGTCCCACACTGCAGAGTCCCCCCATCGCCATCACGGTCTGGGCGCAGGGTCAGAATCCTGGAGCCCGGTCATAGACATCCCAATGGGACCTCCCTCACCACAGAGAGCTCAGCGGTCCAGGAAGGTGGCCTGGCACCACCTTCTCCAGGGCAACTGGGAAACGGCAATAAATGCTGCCCCCGCTGATGATGCCCACAGTCAAGGGCTGAGAGCAAGATGGGAGGTCTGGGGGTGTGGTGGCGGGGTGAGGAAACCCAGTCGCGCCCTGAGTGAGCCTCTCACCGTCCAACTGCCCGGCGGAGTTCAGGGTGAAATGCAATAGACCTGAGACTTTAACCCTATTCCCACCCCCCACCCCCACAAATTCCGCCTCACCTGGAGTATTTCCAGCAGTTTCTGTTCTTAGTTCAGGATCAGTTCTATTTCTCCAATTCCAGGATCGGTGCTGTTCCCGTACGTCCCGGGCCACATTGGACACACCCCATCGGAAAATTCCTTCTGCCTGCCCGCAGTAACGACCAAATGTTCAGCGCGTTGGACACGATATTCATTCCGGTTTTCCCAAGTAGGTTCGAATCTTGCCGACGGAAGCAGCAGGTCTGCCTGGAGCAAACAGTGTATGTGGGATTTTACGGGGACTGCTGGTTTGTGCTCCCAGAGGAAGAAAACTATGGGATAAATAAAACGGTGTTTACTCCGGTTCATTGATTCCCTTCTCAATTTTGGACGTTGGCTTGGAAATGTTGCCGGTGCAGAGGTCCTGAAAGTCGGTTGATCATCTACCGCCGACATGAACGCTCTGGGCCGACCATGTTATTGCTGAGCTGTAAATTGCCATCAGTGGCTCCAGCCCCGAATTTCGGGGCCCAGAGTGATTGAGATTGTCTGTCAGTCACTGAATTCCAGATGGTTTCGGCCTACGCTGCTTAACCACTACTCACAGGACAGATCCGGTGAACCTTTGCCGTCGCAAGGGTATCCTTCGGCTGTTAACCGTTAGGTTGTTGGTTTGAGCCCATCCAGGCACGCTGGCGATCCGACAGCCTTTGCTGTGCGTGTTGTTGTCCACTGAGAACTCATTCGGCTGTCAATGATGGGGCTCCAAGATGCTGACCCTGAAGGTCGGCTTTCAGTCAATTGGTGATGAGAAAGGAAGAGGTTACATCTCCTGTGTCTGCATGGGACAAGTGCCGTGGGGAGGGCAATAGTTGGCGGAGATGAAGCAGCGGGCCAGGGAGTTGCAAAGGGAACGCTCCTTCGAATGCAGAACGGTGAGTGGAGGGGAAGATGCTGGAACTTCGTTAGATGCGCCAGACATTGCGAAGGTTGAGCAATTGAATGCGGATGCTGGTAGAGTGAAATGGAAGGTGCAGGGGAGCTCGATCCTTGCTTTAGCCGGATGGAGAGCTGGTGGATGATGAGGTGTAGGAAATACATGAGATGTGGTCGAGGACTGTGCTGAATCTGGTGGCAGAGAAGCCACGATTCAGAAGGCATCTTCTGGGCACGTGTGGAAAGACTCGTCATCGGGGAAAGAATGACAGAGAGAAAGGGACGGGGAGAGCACAATGAAGTCCTTGCAGGAACAGGATAAACTGAAAAGGTGGAACTGTACTCATCCTGGAGTCTACACCAGCATTCCCTTGCCGTGCTCAGTAACTGTGGAATGCTCTGAGGGTCGGGACTCACATGGAGGTCATATTGTATGAGGGGAAATACCAGCTCCTGAAACACCCACCCCATTCGGAATCTCTGGAAGGAATGTGTAGTAGTGGGGGAAATGATGAGGAACTGCCACCCAGCCCCCCCAGAACACCGATATAACGAGCCCGACAGGCGCAACAGGGAGACCGAACTGCGCAAAACCGAGAGACTGAACCCGACGGACGCAACAGAGGTAAAAGGAAAACTAAAAAAAAGAAAGAGAGACCATGTAAACAGTCCATTCTGACAAGTAGCCAAGGGAGTCATCGTCGATGGCAAGGCTTCAACGGCGTGTGCCTGGATTCAGGGGTAGATTCAACCGTTCCATATGCTCCACGGTTCCGTCTTTGGAGGTGCTGGCGGATCCGTGGGTAATTTCAAGGGAAGGTTGAGCAGACATCTCGTCCATCATCGCAGTCAGCAGGAGGAGATGGAGGGGGCGGGGCAGTGTCATCGTACTGTAGCGGGGGAAACAAATTCATTCTCGGCGGGTCAGGTGTCGGGTATGGAGACAGGACAGGTCAGTTCTACCGGAATCGCGACCCAACAAGTGTCCCCGGCACCGCGTGCAACGACTTCTCGCTTCCGAGGTGGGGGCGCTTGTGGCTGTTGGACCCAGACCCTCCTGGACTTCACGGTCCCGGGGGGATTCGGGGTCTCACAAGTCGGATGGTTGGGAGTAAGCAAGATGGCGGGATAATGGAGACACCCCTTGGCTAGTGGGCTATGTGTTCAGCTGATCGACGGCCTGCTGTAGCACTCCCGACCAACCCTGCAGTGTGCGGGAGAGTGTCAGCGTGCGTATCGTTTCCTTCAGCAGGACGTTCATCCTCTAGATCAGGCCGGTGACTGGGGATGATAGGAGATGTGAAACAGCCACGAGATCCCCTCCTCTGCCGCCCAGTTTTGTACCTTGGCCCCCGCGAAATTTAAGCCCTGATCGGACTGTACCTTCCATGGGACTCAATAGATGGAGGAGAGGTACTGCAATCCTTTGATGGTGCTGTTCTGGTCTGCCCTTTGGCAGGGCACCGCCACCAGGACACCTGAGTATTCGTTAGTGTGTATTGCTTTCTAATATGGCGTGGGAGCGGTTCGATGTTATCTGTCTGCCACACGCGACCCGCTCCCGTGCCGCGGCGAATGTGACCTGGTGGCCCCGTCGGCCAAACTCGTAGTTTTACCTGCTGACAGATGGGGCAGTTCAGAACCGTGGTCTTAGACTGGTCCATTGTAAGGGCGACCCCAAATCGTTCTACCCAGCGACGCGTATCGTCGGTCACTAAGTGACCGCTCTTACGGTGCGCCCATACAGCTAGGGCGCTGAAGACAGGTTCATTCGGGGGAAGGGTAGCGCTACATATCTGGGCAGCCTGGTCCACAGTGGCGTTATGGATTGCCGACTGGGTCCTTTTGTGTGTATGGGTATCCACGTGGTGGACCGATATGTGTGTCTGGGCCGCTTGTTCCCAAATATATCGCCAATATCCCTGGCCCCAGAGGGGGCGTCCGTGAATTTCTCACCCCTGTTCGTGCCACCGCGGCATCCACACCGCGATACCCGTTGGCCAAGAGCCGGTGTAAATGTGGACTGGCCCGGTGGAGTTCTGTAGCGTGAGTGCCACCGATGCTACCTCGACCAATTGACTGGACCCTCCCGCTCCCTCTTTTTTTACTGTTTTCCCCATGGCGGGATGAAGTGCCTCCTCTTCCCGTTTTTCCAGCGGCTGGAGTCGCCTGTGAACCAGGTGTGCCACTTCTCCTCAGGATCGAGGGAGTCGAAAAGTTGGCCCGAGGACACGGGGGAGGACGCTATCTCGGGGATGTCCGGGAGTGATTCCTGGGATTGGGGAAAGGACATGACCTCTTCGCGGAGGCTGTTGACCCCTTACGGACCGTGCTCGGCCCCACACCACGATGTACCATTTCTACTTTATCACCGAGGACCTCTGGCCCCGGCCCTCTTTGTGAGTGGAGTCGGGGGACTTGACCCATTGTATGATGGGCAGATGGGGGCGAAGGATGACGGGGTCAGTGCCAGTTTGGTGCTTTGTGGCGAGGAGCGCCATGTAACAGGCCAGCAGCTGGCGCTCGAAAGGGTGTCGTGGGCAGCGGCCTCCGGCAAGGACTTGTTTCAGAAGGCGAGCGGGACTCTTGCGCCCCTGTGTCTTTTGACAGAGGCTCCTTTCAGTGACCGACTCGCTACTGGAGACCTGTAATTCAAAGGCGAATCCTTGGCGGGGGGCAAGGGGCAGTGTTTTTTTCACAGCTTGCTCGCTGTCTCAAAGGCAGACTGCTGTTTAGGCCCGCAGGAAAAGGTGGCATTTTTTAGGGAAATCGTATGGAGGGGTCTCAGGATCATAGTAAGATGCGGCATATGCTGTCGCCAGTAGCCAAGGAGGCTCACGAACCTCTGTGTGTCGGTTTTCTTCTTGGGGATGGCAAAATTCAAAATTTTGTTCCGTGCGGGCTCAGGAAACTCTCTCCCATAAGCGTGCCAGCGGATTCCTAGGAACAGTACATCCTGGGCTGGGTATTGTACCTTTTCCATATTAATGGCTCAGCCCCGCTCTATAAGAGAACAAATTACCATGTCAAGGGTTTCTGAAACAATGGCCTCGGGATGTCCTTGCAGCAGGACGTCATCAATATAATGGGTGGCCACCACCCCCTGGGGAAGTTGAATGGTCTGCAAATCCCGTGCAATTAACCCATGGCATTTCGTGGGACTGTGGATGTACCCTTGGCGAAGGCGTCTAAATGTGTATTGTCTCCCGTCCCAGGTAAATGCAAACTGATCCTGGGAGGTGTCGTGGAAGGGGATGGAGAATAAGGCATTGGCCAAATCTACAACGGCGTACAGTAGTTTGTCTGGGCGCCCTGAGACATTCTCCACGAGGGTGACTATATCGGGTACTGCGGAGCGAGTTGGGGGGAGGGGGTTGGGGTGGGGAAGCCTTGTTCAAGTTCTAGTAGTCCAGCGTCATGCTCAAGGTCCCATTCTTTTTCCGGACGGGCCAGACGGGGCTATTGAAAGGGGACGCTGCGGGCCTAATAACTCCCTCCCGCAGCAAGCATTGCACAACCTCTGTAATATCCTGGTGTCCCCCCGGTACCCTATACTGTCGACTGTAGACTACTCTCGGGAAAGGGGAACAACAACTCGCTTTAATTTAGCCGCCTCGACCACCACAGTAGCTAGGGTGACTCCGAAAGTAAACTTGCCCCGATTAATGTGTAGGGACTGTCCCTTTAGGACATTTATCCCCAGTATACACTCGAGCGAGTCCGCGATTAAAACGGCCACAGTTTGGGGAGGTTGGTTCCCGACGGCCTTGCGGACCTTGACCTCCTTTGATGGCAAAAGGGAACACCCAAACCCCTCTATTTTTATCTGTGGCCCCTTCCAAATAGCAGGGTTCCCTGGTACGATGGTGTGCTGGGCACCCGTGTCGACGAGTGCCATCCACCTCTGTACGTTCCCTTTTCCCCAGTGTGTTGCTACAGGTATATGTGGCCTCAGAGCCCCCAGGCGCGGAAGGGTGACGGAGCATACACCCTGGGGACCCTGGCCGTCATACTATGGGAGGGGGCTGGGGATCTGCCATACCGTGGGTGAGGGCTCCTTTGGGAGGAAATGGGACATTTCCTGCCGCAGCAGGTCCCGTAGCTGAGCCATAAGCGCAGGAGAGGCCATTTCAGGTAAGGGAAGAGCAGAGGCAATGTCAGCCTCTGCAGGGGCAGCGCACGTACGCCGGCGGTTGGGGGCACCCCCTGAGTCGGGATTGGAGCCGATGTGGCCCCGGATCTTTCCTCGTCGGGCTTGTCCCCGCAAAACTCCTTCCAGCGCGCGTGGAGAGCGGAGGTCGGAGCTCCATCTATACTCGCTCCATCCACCCTTGCCCGCAACAGATCTAAGTACAGCCGCCTGCGCGTGGGTCGGGGAGAGGTGTCCTTGGCCCTCGTCTCCGCTCTGGGGACCTGGGCGGGCACCCCCCGCTTCATGTACTCCAATCCCTCCAGGAGGATGATGGCATCCCGCACGGTCTTCTCCCCCAATCGGTCCCATGAGGGGCAGGACCACCGGTCTCAATTCGGGGCGCGCAGTGGCTACTGGTTAACGCGCTAGCGCGCTGGGCGCCACGGTATTTTCCAAAGATTCCAGGTCACCTGCCCTCTCATAAATACCTGTCACTAGCGCCCATTCTCTGATGACCCCGGTGCCCTCGCTGACCGTACTCCACTGGGTTCGGCCGAATAGGTCCCATTCTAGGAGGGTAGGGTACAGGGTCCATACTGCGGTCACTACCCTGTTCCACACCGTGACATCATCCCAGCCTTCCACGATGGCACCCGCAGGGCGTTGTTGATGCTTTGCTGGTCAGATAGGCTCCCCAGGGCACACGCCTCCTGGTGGGAGACGTTCACGTTGGAGGCCTCCCAATCTCACAGCCGGAGCAACCAAGCGGCCAGGTGCTCTCCCGGCTGCTGGTGGTACCGGTCCGCCAGCTGCGTTAGCTCCTTGATGGAGAAATCCCGGCTCTCCGTGACCTCGGAGGGGCTCCGTGCGTTCTCCTCCGTGGCTGCCTCATCCCCATTCCCCTCCCTCATGGGGCGGACCTGGGACCGTGTTCGGACGGGTCGAGCCTGCAAGAGCTCGGGTACACAGGGTGGTGGTCGGGCGTGGAGGGGCTCCTGCTCTTCAGGCGTCCCTTCTTCGTCCGCGTCCATCCATATATCCTCGTCCCCAAGCCATGTGTCTAGCCGGTCGCCGCGCCGGAGCAGGGCTCGAATTTTAAAGGGATCTGGCTTCCAGGCAGCTCTGCGGGCAGCTTATGCTTATTGCATCTGGACCAGCCGACAGGCGACCTCGGTATCCCGGAACCCGAGGTCATCGGCCCGGGTCGGCGGTTTGGACTGCCTCCTGCAGTCTGCAAGCCGTTGCCGGAGGGTCTCTATCTTTCCCTTTGTGAGCAGACATCCTGGAACTGGCCAGTGATCTGGACCTGAGGCCATAGGAGAGACGCTAGGAGCCAGAGAACATCCCTTGGGCTCCCTTTGGCACTGGGGAACCCTGACTGCTGGAGGAGGGCCACCACCTGGTGTCCCAGTTTCTCACCCCGCGGATCTAATTGTTCAGCCCAGTCCACAGGTTACCGTGGTTTGCCAGCAGGCTAGCCAAGCTCCCGAATCCCTCACTCTCGTCTGTCCTCCCCGGATTCGTCTCCTCTGTATCTGCGCGAGCCATGTATCCCTAGTTTGAAAACATTCTCCCCGTGTTTGTGTCCAGCCAAAATCCTCAAGACCTGCTCGCAGCGCCAAATGTTGTGTGAAATTATTCTTTTCGGCCTCAAGGATGAAGGACTCTGGACACGAGCTTTGGATACAAAACTAGTTTTATCACAAAGTCAAATGCGGGGACAGAATGGACGGGAACAGATACACACTCACACACACGCAGGAGACCGCGAACTTGAGGGGGAATCGCAACTGGGATAAGATACACACTCTCTCTCTCTCTCTCTCTCTCTCATACACACATACATACACACACACACACACACACACACAGACACACACACACACACACACACACACACACGCACGCACACACACACACACACACACACACTTATACACAAAAGCGCACAATAGCAAAGTACAACTTCGGGATATAATACTTCAATGCTTGACCCACACTGGCTTTGGCCCTAACGCTCCCTGAGTGAGTGAAACTCTCCCAAACCACGTGGTGATGCACTCTTACCAGTGATCTCTGCAGCATTGTCTCACTACGCCTGAAGTCGTCAATGAGGAAGGTGAGGGAATTGCAAACCTTCTTATGTTGCTAGGATGTTGGGTGGAGCCTCACTGAGTGATTAAAACTCGCCAATGGTTTGGGGGTCAAGGACAAAAGTGCCTGCCCAGCCAATGGTCAGGCAAGTTCAGAGACAAAAGGTACTTTCACACCTGAGGGTTGGATGGAGCCGCACCTTGATTGACAGTGGTATCACTTCCGATCCGAGGAGCAATGCTGTCCTCCGACCAGCGGGGGTCAGTGTCGTTACTGTCACGTGACACCCATGTGCATTCTCACTACAGGTGTACAACACCAGGCCACTGGGACAATTCTGCTGTGGAATGGGAGAGGAGGAAGAAGCAGGTTGTGCGTGGGATGGACACTGGACGGGTGGAAGTTCTGGAGGGAAAATGTTCCTAGGACATTAGGTCTAGGACTGCCCAGTAGACAAAGGACTAAAGTTCGTCGGTCGGGAGGTGGACCCAGGGATGGATGAGGATGTCCCTGAGAGTGATGTTTGGTCTCTGTGTGAAGAAGCCAATTGTCCAAACCACAACAGCGCCACCCATTGGTTTGATGGCGATATTGGCTTTGCTCCCCAGTGAGCAGGGGTCCTGCACCTTTGGAAGGGCGTTGGTGAGAATGAGCAACGGATCTAGAAAGGCAAGAATAGAAAAGGGCCAGAAAAGGTGGAAGTGCTGTGTAAATGCATAGCAAAGTTAAAGCCTAGATCGACGGTGCCGTTTTTTATTGGTCCATGTTCAATGGGTGTCTGGGTGACTTGCAAAATCGTTGGAGGGCAATCACACTGGGGTCAGATGCCGTGCAATCTGGGTCAGGAAGCTCGATTTCTCCCTGAAGAGCGGTGGAGAACCAGATATATTTTACGACAATCTGGTAGTTCCGGCAGTCCGTGTGTTACCCCATCCACTGCCACAATTCCAGATTGTTAGCTGAATTTAAATTCCACAGGTGTGTTGTGGAGATGACGCACGCAAGCTCCTTCCAATTCTCACGGTTCATCTGCTCTGTTGTAAGGAGAACTTTGCCCACGTGACCGAAACTCGGTTTTTCCCTCGTAACATATGAAGGATCATCGATCTATAACGCTGATCCTGTTTCTCTCCACAGAATCTGCCTGATCTGCTGAGAATCTCAGGCATTTTTAGTTTTACAACTTCTGTATTTTTTTCCGAATGCCACATTTCTGAGCCCTGACCCTGTGTACCAACCTTCTTGTAAGTTGAGTTATAAAAATAACAATTTGAAAATCTACATTCACTGACCTCACCCCTCCTGTAACTAGGCTTCACCCTTCAGACGAGCTGCAGTGTCCCTCTTCAGACAAACCCGGAGAATGCAGCCTCTACAGAGGGGACACAACATGACCTTATGTTTATACAGAAAAATGAACGGGACATGACATTCCGGAACATATCCTGCGAGGTACATAAGATCGAAACCGTGATAGCTTCCCCCTTTAATATGTCTGACGAGGTTTTGGCTGAATGTATAGCTTTTAATGGATGTCACAGGAGCGAACAAATGGCACCGAGTCGGGAAGGTTTGAGGTGTTTGGGATGGTGATGAATTCGACCTTGTTTCCTCACGGTATGGTCCCCAGTCTCGGCGTGATCAGCTGCGCCAGTAATCAAGGGGGAAGAGCTGTAGAAACGCTCTTTTCACCATAGTTTCACCTCAAAGATCAGCCTCCTGCCCCGATAAACGTCCGACCATGAGGAATCGTTACAGCCCACATCTCACCCTTCCCCAACACACACGCATTGAAACGTGAATTCAGCGCTGATGCTTGGTCCTGGGGTGAGTCTGTTATTGCTCTCATTCAGAAAGAAGCTCCAGCGGCCATGAAATTGTCTCATCCTGTCACCACCCATCCCCATCCCCACCATCAACCCACCCACGTAGCACCGAGCGACAAGGAAGTAGACAGGGCGGAAGCGATTTTATTCATTTATTTCCAACCTCTGTGAACAACATGCTTGATATTTGATTCACATACGGGATGATGTCACAGCGCACTGTTCTCGGATAAACATCATGTCCAGGATTACCACATTTCACAACATTGTGACGATGTCTTTTAGAGTATATCCATATGAAGAGTTGGTAACATTTGGCGAGGGCTGGGATGCATAACTGGCACATAACCCGATAACCCGCCGCAAAGGCAGCTGCAACTGGTGAACATCTACTCAGAGATTGAGGATATTTATAATCATACCGTGTCGGGAACTCTTTCTATGATTTGATTAATTTCGCAATGAGTTTCACAGGATATTTCACAGCGTTCTTCATCTGGTCTCGGAACTTCCTCTGCGTCAGGACATAAATTCCCGTGTTGGTGCAGGAGCTGAGAAGCTGCAGCATGACTGCTACTAAAAATAAATCACTGTCCACACTGTATGGAGCGCCTATAACACGCTCAAGCACAACATACACAACTGAAGTACTCCACAGCAGAATGAAACTGCCGGATATGCTGAAGAGTAAAACGATGGATTTCCGTCGGTTCTCCATCTCCGTGTCTCTGTTATTCTCTCCACTGCTGTGGACCCGGAGTGCCCTGCGGATTCTACCAGTGGCTAAAATGTACCGGGCGGTGAGTGAATTCAGCAGCAATAACAAAATGAACGGGAGACAAGGGGTGAGAGTGAACAGCAACAACTCAAATGACGTCCATGAGGTTAAATTTAAGAATGTCCATTTCAGGACACACCCATGGGGTACATTACCGATGATATATGCTGGGTCCAATGTAAAGTACCACGGAACGCTGAGTGGACAGCACAGCGCAGTCACCGTCCCGATAACAACAGTCGCCGTTCTCTCGGTGCAATATTTTGTTTTCAGCGTCTGGCAACAGATGGCCACAAACCGATCAAATGTGAAGCCCACGGTGAACCAGACAGAGCTCGCAGTGGCTGCATACGCCAGGACATAGTTAAGGGAGCACACGGGGGTGATGGTCAGGAATGACAGTGGGAGATACATTTCACCGATGTTCCGTACTGCGACGTCAGTAATGACGACCAGGAGATCAGCCGCTGCCATTCCCACCAGGTAGCGAGTGATACATTTGGAGAGACCGCACTTCCCTCGGGACAGGATCACAATCGCCACCAAGTTCACTGAAAGAGAAAGTAAGAAATAATGTTATTCTGAGATTAGCAACAATAACTGCTGAAGTAATTCCCGTCTGACACTAAGAATGTAGTTTTCAGAATAAAAGTGGGAATACGACAATTCGTACGGGGAATTTGAGTAAACAGAAATTCGTCATTCCGCACAAAACCAGGAGCCCATGTTCGATTCCCACTTCGGATGCTAACTGGGTGGAGTTTCCAAATTCTCCACATGACGGAGTTGCTCACTCGCGGAGCTACGGTTTCCTGCTGCAGCCCAAAGACGTTTCAGTGTGTTAACAGGCTGCTGTAAATTCTCCCATAGTGCAGGGTGATGGCAGGAGGACCACGGCGAAGGGGTCCGTATGTGAGGGGGAATAAGCTGCAGCACTAAGGTAACTAAGATGAGCAAGTGGCTGACAGGATTCTGCTTTGGGATAACGTAGAGCCAATATCCTCCTTTTATAGGCGTAATAAATGCACGAATAAAACGTCGTTGTTGGAGAACAGGGTCAAGTGGAGACAAAGAACTAAGCTCCAACCGAAAGACCAAGTTTGTGGAGCGCAGGAATTGTAACTGAGGCAATAACTGTATCGATAACTGGTTCCCCGCGTGGTTCCATTTGGAATCACAAATCCTTCAATAGTTTGACTAATTTCACAAGACTGTCACAGGATTGTTCACCGCGTTGTTCAGCTGTTCTTGGGATGGCTCTGGGTCAGGACATAAATCCCGTGCCAGTGCGCGTGCACGTGAGATGAGCGTCAACGTACCTGACACCCATTGTGTGAAGTGGTGTGGGTGAGATTGAGGAAAGAACATCAAATATCTCACTGCTGCTTTTTATGAAGATGTGAAACTTCTGGACGTACTGAAGAGTAAAACGTTGGATTTCTTGCTGCCCCACATTTCTGGACACTTGAACATTTTCTCATAAGATAGAACCAGAGTCCGCTGCGGACTCTATTAACCACGGGTCAGAAACAAGCATGATGAAGCTACAATTGATGAGTGCGCTGGAGCTGTAAAGGGCTGTGGAGAGACTGACGACTGACAGGGCAGAGCGCAATCACAGGGAAGGCTGTGAGAAGTGAAATTACAAAGGGCAGAGTGCAGGATCAACGTGCAGTGGGGACCGGATAGGGTGAAGGTGCAGAGCGGAGTTGGCCGTGCTGATATTAACTGGGGGGGAGCTGGCTGTCAGATGGATTGGGGAGTGAGGGGAGTGAAGCTGACATTGGGCCGGCAGAATATAGGAGATGGGCAGGAAGGACAGAGTGAATATGCTCTGGGAAATGGGCAAGGTGATGGTGCACTGGAGATCGGGCAGGGTCAATGTGCAGTGGGGACCGGGCAGGGTAAATATGCAGTGGTGACCGGTCAGGGCGAAGGTGCTGTCGGGACCGGGAAGGGTGAAGGTGCACTGGGGACCGGGGATGGTAAAGGTGCAGTGGGGACCGGGCAGGGTGAAGGTGCAGTGAGGACCTGGAAGGGTGAAAGTCCATAGGACCAGGCAGTGGGAGCATTTAGTCAGATATTGGCACAGTGAAGCTGAACAGTGAATTGAGCAGGAAGATTGTGCTCTCTGGTCTGTACACGTTGACGGTGCATGTGGCTATGGGCAGGTTGAAAGTCCAGCTGAAGCCTGCACCGTGAATAAGCAGTAGTTCTGGGCAAGGTGATGATGCAGGTGAGACTGAATGTGACTGGGAATGACGTTTTCTTCCTTCCTCTATTAGCCGCTGTAAGTTCCTCTCCTGGTTTTGTACCGCCTTCCAAGGTAAATGCCACATTATTACTGCACCTCAGCAACAATTATCACCCGCATCTCAATGAAGTTTTCCCTCACATCCTGTTCCCCCGAAAACATCTATTCTCTCTCTCTAATCATTCCTCATCGCTCCCATTTGCATGCGGAATAACATGCGGGCAAAACTCCTCTGCCTTCCCTCCAGTGAAGTCGTGTCATTGCTCCGCGGTGCTGAAACTCGGACCGAACCGGTGTGGTAACCACTTCAAGCATTGAATCCCCACTCTGGTGTGATTCAGAAAAGTGTCTGTATGCAGCTTACACACCTGACTGACCTTCCCCCCTCCTTTTAACACCTGTGGACACACAATGCAGTTGAGAGAATGATTTATGTTTGAGTAGAATAAAGTCATGGACACAGACTTCCGGCTCACACTCACATCAGTTCACCCCGGATTCTACAATTCATCCACACACATTGTGTAACTTACTGCAGTGAAGTAGCCACCAACTCATATTCTTTTGTGTGGGAGTTGAAACAGGAGCAGTCGGAGGAACTCAAAGTGCTCATAGTGAGAAGGTGCAAACTCAACACAGCAGCATCCAAGGTCAAGTCAGACTTCACTGGGAGGCAGCAGCTCTACCAGCCGAGCCACTGTGCCGCCCATGGAGAAACAGAATTCAGATGCTGACACTGAGCTCGGTCATGAGATGCAAGGGACAACTCACGCACATCGCACGAATTAACAAGAGCAAAAATCAACAGACCTGAGCCCAACTGCAGCACTGCACATTCACAGTAAAATGAATGGGAAGTGAGGAATGCAGACATTGCCGGTGAACTCATTCAGGATCTCTGAGGCGTGAACAGGATTCAACAGCGATTCTCTGTGGAAATGAGTGACCACGGGGACTTTACTTCTGACCCCACATTCCTGTGTGTGATGCACATCTTACACCGCACCAACCCATCCAGTTCCCTTTCCAGCAACATATCCCTGTGTGCTGTCTGACACCAAAGGACTTTGCCCAGTACCGTCACCTCCATGCTCAGTGTCCAGCAGCTCACAGACCCATTCCCAAGTGGACCAGGTGCTGCATTTCTCAACTGACATTGTGTCACAGACCCGGGATCCCTCACCATTCACCACTGTGGCAGCACCGACAACCACAAGGGGGCAGCGGTTCAAAACCCCTCTACATTCAGCTGGTGCGAGGACTCTGGAACGGCAGGGCCTTCTCTAACGGAGCAACAAGGGTAGGGGAACAGATCCGGACTTGTGCCTTGTCCGTCATCCAAGTCCACGCCCCGGATCTAATCTCAGATTGGACAGAGACTGGACAGGAATTGAACGGTACTCAGCTTCGGCAATAACACGGCTCCACCTCTCTGTAACACAGTCTGAAATTTATTTCGGCTCGAACACATGAGTTCAAACATCACCACTATGTACAAAGGGAAATGGAAAAGCTGCTCCATTTCTGGAGATGGAGCATCACAGCCACAGACCAGTGGGGAAATAAAAAAAAACTGTGGATGCAAAAAATCTGAAATAAAACCGAAAATGCTGCATAAATGGAAATGCAGGTCAGACTGTACAATGTTATCCCTGACTTAGATACTGCAACTTCCCAGATGTATCAAAGACATATACCACTTTACACAGGCTTTTAACTCCCTGACCGTGACCATTGATGCCACCCTCCTTACCATGGCCATTGGAAGTCCGTACACAGACAGGGAAACAGACAGGGGTCTCAGTTCTGTTAAAAAATATCCGAGGAATAAACCCTGACTCTGACAGACCAGATGAAGCTTTGGTCAAAGTTACTTACTGGGTTCTGACAAAGAATGACTTTGAATTCAATGGCAAATGTTACGTACAAGTCACAGGGACAACAACGGGGAAGACATTTGCCCCAGTTTAGGCCAACAGATGTGGCAGTATGGGAAAAGATAGTCTTCCAGAAGTGTCCCAGGCGACCAATGTGTTATTACAGTTACCTAGATGACAATTGGGGAGTGTGGACACATTCAAAAATTTATTTAGAGGTAGGCATTCCAAACTTTGACAAACGTCACCAAATGTCAAAGCCATAACAACCAAAGAGAAATTTGAATTTCTGGACACCACCGTTTTCAAATTGGCATCAGAAAATGAGTGTCACAAATTCACCGTCAGTTTTTGAAAACAACAGACACCCACACCCTGTTGCACGCTGCAAGCCACCATCCAGAACACACATTCAGAATCACAACGGATTCATTTTCATCACATTCACATCAAGTAGAAGGACCTCAACCAATCAACATCACCACACCATTCGGACTTCACAACATCACCGTGGACTTCACAACATGAGCAACACATCACGCAGCCAAAGGAGCTCAACTCTCCATTCAACAGCAACATCATCTCACCCAGATCCAGACATCCCCTGTGTTCTACCCATTGCCCTTCCCACTTGCTCTGCCACCTGCATTAACTTACTTATTCCCTTTCTCAGTCCGACTTTGACCTGAATCCTCCACTGTTCCTCATTCCACAGGTGCCTTCTGACCTGCTGAGTTTTGCCAGCAATTCAGGGTTTTATTGCAGACCAGCAGGGACTAATTCCAGGATGTGGAAATATTCCGCGCCGCCTGTGAATGAAGAAAGTGGATGGAAGTGAAACTCGAGCGTGTCTCGGGCAGCCGAGCGACAGCCTCTGTCTCACACCCGGGCGGAGCATTAACGGCTGATCTGCAGTCAATGAAAGGGAAAGGAAGTCATTGACAGCAGGTTAGTTATCGTTAGTGCTGTCACAGCCGGGACCCAGGAACACCCATCCTGGGTTATTTCACGGTGTATTTCACAGACTGGGACCATTAACGTGTTACTCTTCTATGCCCACGCACCCAGAATGTACACTGTGAACTCACACCGTCACTGCTCACCTGACACTGGCGCTGGTTTACACATCGCACTGCAAAACCTTCAGCGGTAAAAATACAACAGGGTAACTCCGCCTGAGATCACAATCTGAATGAAGACACCTGGTTAAATTAAAGGCAACAGTAGGATTGAGCAGACATCGCCCACAGAATTATTCAGCAGTGTAACAGGCCATTTATGTGGCCCAGGTCCATCACCAGCGTCTACAGAGTTAACAGAGATGAACAGGGCGAGGACCTGTGTGGAACTACGCACCGAGAACACCGACAGCTGCAAGGACTGGATAGTAAATGGTCAGGACTTGTTCAAGTATCCGGGCTCCCATGTTCGCGGAGAAGTGGTGATCCCTCTGTTGATGTAACATGCCAGGCCCATTGCCAAACCAGTGATGAAATGTTCACGGCAGCTCTTATTGTAGAGGAGAGAACTCTCCAGCGGCACCAGTCTCCTGATCATTGACGTTAGTTGTACTCACTGAACAATCAGGTTACACCAGCTGCTCCCAGAATAGCGCTGCTGTGGGAATTCCAGGCTTCAAGTGACATGCCAAACATCAGAATGTAATCTTTGGCAGAGAGCACCGGCTAAATTGTACAGGGGCTGTGCCACCGTAGTGAAGGGATCATTGGGGATCCCGGGGCTTCAGTATGTAGGGCCGATACTGTTACTGTCTGTGTCCTGCTCTGGCCACACCGGGCTCTGAGGTCTGCAGTGACTGAGACTGAATGAACCCATTCTAGTGCTGCACCCGTGGTAATGAGTAACCAGGAGACGGAGGTTGGAACAAAGTTGAAGGTCAAATAAGGAAAGGTATTGGTAAATCCCACTTCACGTGATCATCTCCACACAGCAAGGGAAGGACTGTTACCGTCCTTACCTGTCCCGGTCGCTGTGTGACTCCAGTCCCACCAATGTGGTTGTCCCTGCAGTGCCCATGTCAGGCTGATAGTTGTACCAATGCCCGAGGGGAGAAATGTGCCCGAATACACAGTGCTGTTGGGAATGTCGGACACAGGGGTGTCCGAGGGCAATGGATGAGGGTAAGGGTCTGGGGGAAGGTCTGTGTGGGCGGTTCCTGGTCTCACCTGTGTGAATGGTATTTTACCTGGTGCACTGAGCCCCGGGTATCAGTGAGGAGGTCCAGAGGGTGACAGGACTGTGTGTGCCGCTGATCTGTGCTGCTCTGAGCCCTAAATGAACCCGAGCTGTCCCAGCAGATTAATAAATTCATCCATTCATAAACGTTTAGAGGACGGAAACAAGCCCTTCGCCACAACTTGTCCGTGCTGACCAAGGTGGCCATGTGCACCAATTCCATTCCCCTTCGTTTGGTCTATATTCCCTAAAAACGTTGATCTCCCCGTCCCTGTCCATGTGTTTGCTTCAACCGTGTCATTGCATCTGCCTCAACCACCTCCTCTGGCAGCTTGTTTCATTTACCCATTGACCCACCACTCTCTGTATGGAACCCACACCCCTCAGATTCCCTGTGAATGTGTTCCCTTTTCCCTTCACTCTATTGCTCTACGTTTAGACTCCCCCACTCTGGGGAGAAGACTGTGACTCTGCCCCTCATAATTTTACAAACCTCTGTAAGGTCAACCTCAGCCGCTTTCACTCCAGGGTAACAGCCCCAGCCGATCCAATCCCTCAAACCCTCCAATCCAGGCAACATCCTTGTGAAGCTTTTTGGCACCCTCCCCATTTTCATCGTATCCTCCTTATAGCATCGGACTGGAACTTCAGACAACACTTCACACCAACACCTCGCATAACTGTAGCACGAGGTCCCACCTCTGGTACTGACTGCCTCTGTCGATAAAGACAAGCTTGCCACGTGCCTTCTTCAACACCCTGTCTACCTGTGTTGCCACCTGCAGTGAACTATGTACCTGTACCTCTGGGTCTCTCCGTTCAGCAACACCAGCCGGGGCACTGCCATTCACCATGATTGTCCCGGCATGCTTGAAATTCCCGAACGATGCATCACTTCACGTGTCTGAGTTAAATTCCACCTGCCATTCCTTTGCCACTTTACCAGTTGAGCAGTATCCTGTTGTAACTTTAGACAACATTCCTCACTGTCCCCGACACCAGCAATTGTGGGGTCATCTGTGAACTTACTGATCACGCCACCAACATTCTTCTCCAAACATGAACATGGATGACAAACAACATGGGAGCCGCACCCATTCCTGCCACACATCACTGGTCACAGGCCTCCAATCTGGAAAACCACCCTCCCCTCCCACCCCTGTCTCCTTCCACCAAGTCAGTGTTGTATCCATTCAGTAGCTCACCCTCTGTTCCATGTGATCTCACCTTCCAGACCAGCCTACCAGGCAGGATGTTTTCAGGGCCTTGCCAAAAACCATGTTGACAACTTTTACCACCCTATCCTCATCAATCTTCTTCGGCACCACTTCAAAAATTCCTCAGTCAAATTCGTGAGACATCATTTCCCACGGACAAGCAATGCTGACTGTCCCTGACAAGTCCCTGCCGTTCCAAATGCTGGTAGATTCTCTCTCTCAGATTCCTCTTCAGTAACATTCCCACCACTGATGTAATGCTCACCGCCCTGTAGCTCTCTGGCTTGTCCTTGCAACGTTCTTCAATAAAGCACAACATTATCCACGCTCCTGTCTTCCAGTACCTCAGCGATGGTTAATGATGATGCACAAATCTTTGCCAGAGCCCCAGAAATGTCCTCACCTACTTCCCACATCCTCGGATACAAGGACAGGGGATTTATCCAGATCGCCTGTGCCTCTACCTTCGTTTTGTCAGTGTGTTTCAGGATATCACTATCCTCTTCACTCTGCACACCAACTCCCATGTCTTTCTCTACAGTGAAGAAAGTTGACAGGTATCCATGTAAATCTCACACATGTCCTTTGGCTCCACAGATAGGCAACAACACTGATCCTTGAGGAGACCTATTCTCTCCCTAGTTGCCGATTTGCACAATGTAATACGTACTTATAGAATCCTTCAGGATTCCTCTCTACACGACAGGCCAGGGATACCTCATGTCCTCTCTTAGCTTTTTTAACTTGCTTCTTAATTATACTCCTACATTTCTTGTACTCCTCAAGGGATTCGCTTCAACTGAGCTGTCTGAACCTGACACGTTCATCCTTATGTTTTGTTCACCAGATCCTCAATATGCATCATGAATAGAATTCACTTACCTCACCCTGCCAGCCTTGCTGTTAACTCCAACGGGGAGACTTTGGCCCTGAATCTTCCGATCCGACATCTCAAGACTCCCACTTGCCAGAAGTCCTTTTACCTGTTAACAGACTCCCCCGATCAACCTTGCAAGATCCTTTCTAATGATTTCAAAATTTTCTCTCCCCAGTATAAGATTTTAATTCATGGACCGGCCCTATCTTTTCCCGTAACTATTTTTTTTAGAAAAGAAGTTATGGTAACTGGTGCCACAGTACTCCCCCACTGACACGTCAGTCACTTTCCCAGCCTTATGTTCCAGGAGAAGGTTGGGTGTTGCCCCCTCTCTGGGAGGAACATCTTCACGTTGCTTGATAAACGTTTCCTGGACCCACTCAACATACGTTGCCCCATCTAATCCCTTCACACTACTGCCATCCCAGTCAACATTAGTGAAGATAAAATCACCTAATTCCACCTGTTTATCTCCCTCCACAGATGTTGCCTGACCTGTTAAGTTACTCCAGCTCTTTTTGTGTGTTACTATTATAGCCGATTATTTCGACAGCTACCTGCGATCTCCCTGCACGTTCCCTCCTCTAAATCCTGCTGGCTATTGGCAGGAGGAGGGGGGGGGGGTGGAAGTGGGCAGGCAATGGATAGCTCATCATCCAATTAAAGTCAGCACACCATCCGAAGTTCTACCCAGTTTGCTTCACCAGAAATTCCGGATTATCCTTTCTAAGTACCGCAGTGATTTTCTCCCAATCAAAACTGCAACTTGCCTCCACCTGTCTCATGCCCCAAGCATCTGTACCCCAGCACATTGAGCTAACTTCCCCGCCCCGTAACAGCTAGAACATCACAATCGCATGGGCCATCCCATGCCCTGGGTTCACCTGCCTGACCTGTCAGGTGTATCACATTGAATTAAACACAGTTTAGCCCTTCAGACCCTCCTCATATCCTGCCTTGCTTCTGCCTGTCCTGTCTGTTTGTCTTGCTCACTGTAACCTCCAGATTTCCTTCGTCCTTCTCATCTGCCACATTCACGCTTTGGATCCCATCCCCTGACAAGACCAGTTTAAACCCTGACGAGCAGCACCAGGAAATCCCCCTGCCAGATTATTGGTCCCCCTCCAATTCAGGTGCAACCCGTCCCTCTTGTACAGGTCGCCTCTGCCCCAGGAGAGATCCCAATGGTCCAACAACCTGACCCCTTCCTTCCTGCACCAGCTCCTCAGCCACACACTCAACTGCCCTGTCCTCCTGTTCCTCCCCTCACCAGAAGGTGGCACCGGCAGTGATCCAGAGATTACAGACCTTGAGCTCCTGCTTTTGAACCTTCTGCCTAAGTCCCCATATTCACTCTGCAGGACCTCATTCCTTTTCCTCCTCATGTCCTCGGTCCAATGTGTACAACGACTGCTGGCTGCTCCCCCTCCCCATTCTCATGTACTGGAACTCCTCGGAGACGTCGTTAACCCTGGCACCCGGGAGACAACTCACCATCCTGGAGTCTGGTTCACGGTCACAGAATATCCTGTCTGTCCCCCTCACTACAGGGATGGGGTCTCCTATCACTACATATCTGCTTGTCTCCCCCCTCCCCTGCAGTACATCAGAGCCAGTCGTTGTGTCACAGACCTGGCTGCTGCTGCTCTCCTCTCAAAAGCCCTCCACCCAACATGTTGTACCTCCGTTGCCCACGGAATGCGGAAATGGGTAAGCAGTCACATTCCCGGAAGTCCTCAGTGTTGTCGGGGCATCGGGAAGTCTCCGATATTCTGGCCCAAAGTGCCCCAGTGCTGCCTCCACTCATGGCTGCCCTCCACAGTGATGGGACACGGGTTTCATTTCCATGTTGAACAACACTTGGGGGAAGCGCTGGGCGGAGCAAGGGCACCAGGTGAGCTGTGGGTGGAGGATTTCACTGTCCCGACAGAGAGCCTGCAGTCCCACCCGTGACCGAGCCGGTACAAGACTGAAGGGTGTATCTGCCAGACCCGGCTCTGGAGCTGATGGAACAGCGAACACGGGGGTGAGGGGTCACTGACATGTACTGCTCCTTCCCCGACCAATGCACCGTCACAATTGCAGGTGTCCATGGTGACACTGGTGGGGTGTCGGCAGCCGAGACCTCGGTACCACCCAACACTGGGACCACTGTCCGTCCGATCACTGCACACCGGACACATCAGAGGGATCAGTGACAGAGCAGCAGCTCGTAACTGGACCTCTTTGATGCTCCGTGTGTGGAAGCAATGCATCTGATACCACCACAATCGGCACTCATTGTACTGAAAGCAGAGAGACTAGTATACCCGGGGAATATAGTGCAGGAGACAGGTCCCTCTCATCCTCCACGCTGTACTGCAGGTATATCGACCAGGTAAAGCCCAACGTTGTACCATCAGAAGACAGAGCAGTGCCGACAAAGCACAGGACCTAATGGACAATGATCAGTCCATCCCCAGCACTGTACAGTGGGCAGAATTCCCCAGCAGTGCACGGAGATTTCAATCTGGTACAACACACAGTACGGAGAGAGGGCAGTACAACTGCCCACACGGTGCTGTCAGAAAAGAAGCCAAATGCAGCAGCCAATGCCGTCCAGTAAGAAAAGACGAAAACAAAAACGATCGTGGTCTCAGCATGGTAATTCAAGGTTAAAGACCAGTGAAACTCCAACACTGTGCTGTAAGGGGACAGACCAGTACAACACGAACACTGACCTCTAAGGGGATAGACCACTACATCCACAACAGTTCACTGCGAAGGGACAGGCCAGTAAAGCCAAAACACTGTACTGTAAAGGAACAGACCAGTACACGCCCATCATTGTAATGTAAGGGGACAGACCAGACCACCCCCAACACTGAACTCTCAGGGGACAGACCAATAAACGCCAACAATGTACAGTAACGGGACAGACAAGTACAGCCTCAACACTGCATGTAAGAGGACAGAGCGGTAAACTCCCAACACTGTACTGTCGGTGTACAGTCCAGTACATCCGGAGTACTGTACTGTCAGGTTGCAGACCAGTACATCCACAACACCAATCTTGTAAGGTGACAGACCAGTAAGGCCCCAACACGGCACTGCAAGGAGAGAGACCAGTACACCCCCAAAACAGAAGTGATGGGGACAGACTAGTACAACCCCAACACTGCACTGTACGGGGATAGACCAGTACACCCCCAACACTGTACTGCAAGGGGAGAAACCAGTAGATGAACAACACTGTACTGTCATGGGACAGACCAATGTACTGTAAGCGGACAGACCAGTACACCCCAAACTCCGTACTGAAAGGAGACAGACCGGTAAACCCGCAACACTGTACTGCAAGGGGAGAGACCAGAACACCCCAAACACAGTACTCTAAGGGGACAGGCCAGTACAGCCCGAACACTGTACTCTAGGGGACAGACCAGTATTTCCCCAACACTGTAGTGTAAGGGGACATACCAGTACGCCCCCAACACTGTACTGTAAGGGGACAGAACAGTAAACCATCAAATATGTACTGTAAGGGGATATACCAGAATACCCCCACACTATACTGCAAGGGGAGAGACCAGTACACACCTAACACTGTACTTTACGGGGACAGGTCAGTACACCACGAACACTACCGTAAGGGAACAGTCCAGTATTTCCCTAACACTGTACTGTCAGAGGACAGACAAATATATCCCCAACACTGCACTGTAAGGTTACAGACCAGTACACCCCCAACACCATACTGTAAGGTGACAGACCAGTGAAGTCCCAACACTATACTGTAATGGAACAGTACAGTGCACCCCCAATACTGTAGTGTAAGGGGACAGACCGGTATACCCCCAACACTGTACCGGCAGGGGACAGACCCGTTCATCCCTAATGCTCTATTGTAAGGCCACAGTACAGTACATCCCCAACACTGTACTGTCAGGGGACAGACCAGTCAACCTCCAAAACTGTATTCAAAGGGGACAGACCTGTACACCCACAACACTTCATTCTTAAGGGACAGGCCAGTAAACACCCAACACTGTACTCTAAAGGGAAAGGTCAGTACACCCCGCACACTGTACTGTCAGGAGACAGACAAGTACACTCCCAACACTGTACTGTAAGGTTACAGACCAGTGCATCCCTGACACGTTACTCTACGTGGACAGATCAGTGCACCTCGAAAACTATACTTTAATGGGACAGTCTAGTTCATCTCCAACGCTGTTCCGTAAGGGGACAGACCCTTAAACCCGGACACTGTACCGTGAGGGGACTGTCCAGTCCACCCCCAATGCTGCATTGCATAGGACAGACCCGTACATCCCAACACGAGCGACTGCAACATCTTCCCACATTCTCCCCATATCTTTGATCCGTTAACTTTAAAAAATATGTCTGCATCCTTGCTTAACCAATTTAATATTTTGCCCTCTGTCTCCTCCTCCAATGAATATTTCCATACGTTCTGCACTATTAGAGTGAATAAATTCCGGGACCATCCTCTTTCCATATTGTCTGTCGATTGATGTACACATTTGCATCTTTGGAGGAGATGTATGAATCTCCATTCTTCTAACCTGAGTGGCAATAAAGGTAATGGATCCAATCTATATGCTCATATCAGTCCTGCCATGTAGGTAATAGGTCTGAAACACCATGTTTGTATTCCATTGATGGCAAGAACATCCATCGTCAATGGACTGGACTACAATATGTTCGAATGTTCAGGATCTCCAGAGACCTGGGCAGTCTCGCCAAGGAACAATATAACTGCAGTAAGATGCCCTTGCCTGTGTACATAAATCCTCTTGCAGTTATAGCCGACATACACTTTGCATTGCCTCCTGCTTATATAGTTTTGCTGTCACCTTCATCAACTGCACAACGATGCCCAGTTCCAATTTAACCACGCCCGATGTCCAAACTGCTACGATTATGATAATAATTTGCCTAATATAAACGGTTTTGTACAACGGTCACACGTTTGCCCATTTACCAACTTGTCTAAATCACATTGAGATTTCTTTGTATTCTCCTCATAGCCCACTTTCGCAAAGTGCTGCGTCGCTTGCAACCGTGAAAGCTGTTACATCTAATTCCCTGATCAATATCAGCGATATATGTTGTGGATTGCTGCGGCCCGGGTACTGATCGTTGCGGCAATTTCCCACTCATTTCTTTCATGTTTTAATTATGTTCCCTGTGTCGCAACCAACTGTCAATACATGGCAATATATTGTCTCTAATTTCATGTTCTTTAAAATTGCACAGGAACTTTTTATGTAAGATTTTCTCGAAATCTTCTGAAAGTCCAGACACCTCACATCCACGGCTTCCCAAATATCTGTTCTACCAGTTACATCCAAACCAATTTCTAGTCTATTTATTAAGAATGGTGAAGGACAAAATGCGGGAAACTCTTGGAGAATTAGTTTAACATCTACTTTTGTAAGACGATATCCATAATTAAAGATATGAGTAATCATTTGGGAAAGGTTAATGTCATCAAAACTCGTCAACTTCAGTTTGTAGGAAGTAAAATCATATTCTACAAATCCGCGTAATTTCGTTGAAGATGTTATAAGCGGAGTAGATGGGGTTCTGCAGATGCAGCCACTTTGGAACGGCCACTTTGAGAGAAGATGCTGTCCAGTCAAAGTGCTGCTGGTTGTCAAATTGTGGACTTTGGTGAATACCGGACTTCGGTGAGGAAGGCAAGCAACACTGAGGTAAGGTGAAGGGAGGTTCGTATTTTGTCTTTTTATTTTCCATCAAAACATTTTAATCATGGAAGGCGATCTCAGACCCATGTCATGCTACTCCTGCGCAATGTGGAAACTCAGGGAGATGGCCAGAGTCCCGAGTGACTCCGGGTGCAGGATGTGTGTCCAGCTGCAGCTCCTGAAAAACCGCATGACGGCACTGGAGCTGCGCATGGATTCACTCTGGAGTACCCGCAATGCTGAGAATGTTGTGGACAACACTTCCAGTGAGTCGGTCACAGTTTAAGGGCCTAAAAGTAGATAGGAAGTGGATGACGAACAGGATGAGCAGCAGCAGGAAGGTAGTGCAGGAGCCCCTGCCGTTATCTCCCTTCAAACCAGATATACTGCTTTGGATACTGTTGCGGGAGATGGTTCATCAGTATTAGGCAGCAGTAGCCAGGGTAATGGCACCGTGAGTGGCTTTGCTGCACAGGAGGACTGGAAAAATTAGTAGCACTGTTATAGTGGAAGGGGAGTCTATGGTAAGGGGATTAGAATGGAGCTTCTGTGCCCGCAAACGGAACTCCAGGTTGATGTTTTGCCTCCTGGGTGCAAGGGTGAGGGATGTCTCCGAGCGGCTCTGGCCCATCCAAATACGAAGGGAGGAGAGTCAGTTGTCGTGTGCATGTAGGCAACAGCGATAGTGGAAAAAAAAGGCGGGATAAGGTCCAACGAGCCTAAAGTATGGAGCAAGGAAATAAATTGAAAAGTAGGATCTCAAAGGTAATTTTCTCAGGATTGCTCCCTGTGCGACGTTCTAGTCCGATTTGGAATATCAGCATAGTTAGGATGAGCATAATATAAAAAAAAGAGCAAAATATTTTATAATTTTATAGAGCGGATAAGGGTGGCTAAAGTGAACATAGGTCCCTTGAGGGATGAGGTGGGATTAACATTTAGAAATGGCTGAGACCTAAAACGACTGTTTTGTGTCGGTCTTCACGGAGGATGACGTCTAACATGCCAAAGAGATGTTATGGATGCGATGGGAGGTGAAGACGTCGATGCTGTCACTGAAAAGGTAATTATGACCAACCTGGTGGGCCTGAAAGTAGACAGGTCCCCTAGTCCTGAAGGGATGCACCCCCTGCTACTGAAAGATATGGCGGAAGTTATCATGGACACGTTTTTGAAAATTTACCAAAATTCTCTGTACTGTGGGCAGATCCCTGCGGATTGCAAGACATCGAATGTAACGCTACTGTTTAAGGAAGGATGCAGGCAAAAGGGGGATAGCTGTAGTCCGGTTAGAATAACGTCTAAAGCCGGGGAAATATTTGAAACTATCATTTATGAATAATAGAGAGACATCGGGATAGAGGTGGTACAATCAGACTGACATAGCATGGATTCAAGAAAGGCAGGAAATGTTTGACAAACTTATTGGAGGATATAGCAAGCGCAGTGGATATAGGGGTACAGGTGGATGTTGTATGCTTGGATTTCCAGAAGGCGTTCGATAAGTTGCCGCATAAATGACATCCATAAGATTAGAATAAATAGAGTTGGGGGTCATATATTAACATGGATAGAGGATTGGTTAGATATTAGAAGGAAGGGAGTTTGGATACATGGGTGTTTCTATGATTGGCAATCAGTGGTGAACGGCGTGCCGCAGCTGTCAGTGCTGGTCCCGCAACAATTCACGATACGCATGAACGATTTGGAATAGGGGACCGAGTGGGATTATCTAAGTTTTCTGATATACGGGAAAAAAAAACATCGGAGGTTTCGTTAGTTCAGCTTCGGCAGGCGTCGGCAGGAGTCAACACTTCGGAACAGATAAGTTTTTATTAAATTCATTCTCATCGGGGATAGTGGGACAGGACTGCGCAGGCGCGTGACGTCAGCAGTTAACGTGCTGGCTGTTTAAAAAGCGAACCACCATATCCAGCGGGCAGCGTCAGAGCGGACAGTGGAGTGAGTGGGAGCAGAGTGATTGTACTTTGGCTCAAGGGGCTTAAGCGTAAAGGGGCGAGGCGGGTGAGCAGCTGGAAGGTTTACCGGTTACTGGTATGAACTTTAAAATGGGATCAAACTAGGTAAGGAAAGGCTTAGTTCAGATGGAGGACCCCGGAGGCTATTACCCTCAATAACAGGTTTTCCGCTTTCGAATCTGTTGAGGGGAATGACCTGCAGGGATCAAGCAGCAGTTAGCCAGGTCTCTGGCACTGGAACCGGTCGTGCTGCTCAGAAGGGAAGGGAGTAGATGAGGAAGGCAGTAATTATAGGTAACTGCATTGTCAGAGAAACAGGAGGTTCTGTGGAAGTGAGCACGAATCCCGGATGGTATGTTGCCTCCCAGGTGCCAGGGTCCGGGATGTCTCTGATTGGGTTCACGGTATTCTTGAGCCGGGAGAGATTGCAGCCACAGGTCGTGGTACATGTTGGTACCAACGACATAGGTGGGACGAAGGATGAGGTGCGGAAAAGTGAGTTTAGGAAGATAGACAGCTGGCTGAAGAACAGGACCTCAAGGGTAGCAGTCCCAGGATTGCTGCCAGTGCCACAAGATATGAAGGAAGGAAAAGGAGGAGATAGCAGATGAATGCGTGGCTGAAGAGTTGATGCAGGAGGAAAGGTTTTAGATTTTTTTGATCAGTGAGATCTCTTCAAGAGCAGGTGGGGCTTGTACAGAGAGAATGTTTTACACCTGACCCGAGGGTGGCCAATATCCTATCAAGCAGGGTTTCTAGGGTGGTTTGGGAGGTTTGAAACTAGTTGACGAGGGGGATTGGAAACAAGGGGGTAGGTCCGAGGATGAAGTGGATGGGGAAAAGTCAGATCTATCATGTAGAGAGGGTTTGAGGAAGGACAAGCAAAGTACAGGGTATAAAAGTAGAAAGCTGGAGGGGCTAAAATGCATTTAGTCTAATGCAAGAAGTATCAGCAATAAGGGTGATGAACTCAGAGCTTGGTTATGTACATGGGATTACGATATTGTGGCTCTTGCAGAGACTGGCTGTCACCAGGGGAGGAATGGGTATTGCATATTCGTGGATTTCAGTGTCTTAAAAGGGATAGGGAGGGGGAAGAAGAGGGGGAGGGGTGGCGATACCGGTCGGGGATACTATTAGAGCCGCAGAAAGGGTGGATAATGTCGAAGGATCCTCTCTAGAGTAAGTATGGGTGGAAGTTAGGAACACAAAAGGAGCAGTTACTCTACTAGGAGTATTCTATAGGCCCCCCATGTAGCAGCAAGGATACTGAAGAACAAATTGGGAGGCAGATTTTGGAAAGGTGCAAGAATAGCAGTGTTGTTATCATAGGAGCCTTCAACTTCCCAAATATTGATTGACACCTGCTTAGTGCCAAAGGTTTAGACGGGGCAGAGGTTAAGTGTGTCCAGTACGGATTACTGTCACAGTATGTTGACAGGGCGGATGGATGGAATGCCATATTGAATCTAGTATTAGGTAATGAACCGGGTCAGGTGACAGATCTCTCGATGGGTGAGCATTTCGGGCTACAGTGACCACCGCTCCCTAACCTTTAGCATTGTCATGGACAACATTGGAGCAGAGAGGAGGGGAAGATATTTAATTGGGGAAGGGCAAATTATAAGCCTAGAACTTGAATGTGAAAGTTGGGATGACATTTTTGAAGGGAAATATACTATGCAGATGTGGTCATTGTTCAAGGATCTCTTGCAGGATGTTAGGGATAAATTTGTCCCGGTGAGGCAGAGAAATAATGGCAGAGTGAAGGAACCATGGATGACAAGAGATGGAACGACTAGTTATAAGAAGAAGGCAGCATACATAAGGTGTAAGCAGCAAGGAACATATAGGGCTCATGAGGAATATAGGGTAGCAAGGAGGGAACTTGCGAAAGGGCTGAGGAGACCAAGAAGGGGATGTGAAAAGGCTTTGGCGAGTAGAGTTAAGGAGAATCCCAAGGCTTTTAATGTACGTGAGGAGCACAAGGATGACGAGATAAGTAGGTCCGATGAGAGACAAAGGTGGGTAGATGTGCCTGGAAGCTATGGAAGTGGGTGAGGTTCTCAATGAATAATTCTCTTCAGTATTCACCAAGGAGAGGGGTCTTGATGACGCTGGACAGTGTCGGTAATGTTAATGTTCTGGAGCATGTTGATATCAAGAGAGGATGTGTTGGCGCTGTTAGAAAATATTAAACAGACAAGTTCCCGCGGCCTGATGGAATATTCCCCAGGCTGCTCCGCGAGGAGAGGGAGGAGATTACTGAGCCTTTGACAAGGATCGTTGAGTCCTCGTTGTCCATGGGAATGGTACCGGAGGATTGGAGGGTGGCAAATGTAGTCCCCTTATTCAAAAAAGGTAGTAGGGATAGTCCGGGGAATTATAGAACAGTGAGCCTTACGACTGCGGTAGGCTAGCTGTTGGAAAGGATTCATAGAAATAGGATCTATGGGCATTTAGGGAATCATGGACTGACTAGGGACAGCCAGCATGGCTTTGTGAAGGGAAGATCATGTCTCACAACCATGATAGCGTTCTTTGAGGAGCTGACCAGGAAGATTGAGGCTAGTGCAGTAGATGTAGGCTACATGGATTTTAGTAAGGCGTTTGGCAAGGTTCCACATGGTAGACTTCAGAAGGTCAGAGGGCTTTGGATCCAGGGGATCTTGGCCTTGTGGATTCAGAATTGGCTTGCCTGCAGAAAGCAGAGGGTTGTGGTGAAGGGAGTGCATTCACATTGGAGGGCTGTGACTAGCGGTGTCCCACAAGGATCGGTTCTGGGACCTCTACTTTTCGTGATATTTATTAATGATTTGGCTGAGGGGATGGAAAGGTGGGTTCGCAAGTTTGCAGACGACGCAAAGGTCGGTGGTGTTGTGGGTTGTGTGAAGGGCTGGTGGAGCTTGCAGAGGGACATTGATAGGATGCCGATCTGGGCTGAGAAGTAGCAGATGGAGTTCAATCCGGAGAAGTGTGAGGTGGTACACTTTGGAAGGACAAACTACAAGGCGGAGTACAAAGTTAATGGCAGGCTAATGGATAGTGTAGAGGAGCAGAGGGATCTGGGGGTTCATGTCCACAGATCCCTGAAAGTTGACTCATAGGTGGATAGTGTGGTTAAGAATGCTTATGGGATGTTGGCTTTCATAAATCATGGGATCGAGGTTAAGAGTCGCGGGGTAATGATGCAGCTCTACAAAACTAGTTAGACCACATTTGGAGTACTGTGTCCAATTCTGGTCACCTCATTATAGGTAGGATGTGGAAGCATTGGAAAGGGTTCAGGGGAGATTTACCACGATGCTGCCTGGATTGGAGAGTATGGTTTATGAGGAGAGATTAAAGGAACTAGGGCTTTACTCTTTGGAGAAAATGCGGATGAGAGGAGACTTGATAGAGATATACAAAATATTAAGAGGAATAGATAGAGTAGACTGTCAGCGCCTCTTTCTCAGGGCACAAATGCTCAATACAAGAGGGCATAGTTTTATAGTAATGGGTGGGAGGTTGAAGGGAGACATCAGAGGAAGGTTGTTTTTCACCCAGAGAGTGGTTGGTGCATGGAATGCTCTGCCTGGGGCGGTGGTATAGGCATATACGTTGTAAAGTTCAAGAGATTGTTAGGTAAGCATATGGAGGAATTTAAAATGGTGTGGGGGGGGGCGGTATGTGAAAAGGATTTAAATAGACAGGCGTGGTTTAAAGGTTGGAACAACATGGTGGGCTGAAGGGCCTGTATTGTACTGTATTTTCTATGGTTCTATGATTCTAATATCACTAAATTGAGTGGAAAAGCAAATTGTGCAGAGGATACGGAGAGTCTGCAGCGATATTAATTGTTTAAGTTAGTGGGCACAGGTCTCGCAAATGGACTGCAATGTTGGTAAATGCGAGGTCATCCACTTTGAAATGAGGAAGTAGAAGATCTGATTGTTATGTAAATAGTGAAAGATTGCAGCATGCTGTTGTGCAGAGGGACTTGGGAGTGTTTCTGCAATGAATCCAGAAGTTTTTTATGCAGTTGTAACAAGTTCTCAAGAAGGCAAATGGAATGTTGGCCTTCATTGGCAGAGTGATTACATTTAAGAGCAGGGTGGTTGTGCTGCGTCTGTACAGGGTAGTGTTGAAGCTAAAGCTGGAGTACTGCGGGCAGGTTTGGACTCTGTGCTTGAGAAAATATATATTGGCTTTCGAGGCGGTGCATAGGAGGTTCACTAGGTTGATTCCGGAGATGAGGGAGTTAGCTTGTGAGGAGAGATTGAGTCACCTGGGTCTACACTCGCTGGGATTCAGAAGAATGAGAGGGGATCTTTCCTAAACATATATAAAATTATGAAAGGGATAGATAAGATAGAGGCAGGGAAGTTGTTTCTACTGGTAGATGAGATAAACTAAGGGACAGAGCCTCAAGATCCGCGGGAATAGATTTCGCGGGAATAGATGAGGAGAAACTGCTTTTCCAAGAGTATGGTGAATGTGAGGAATTCTCTGCCCAGGAGAGTAGTGGAGGCTACCTCATTTAATATATTTAAGTAACCGTTATATAAATTTTTGCATAGTAGGGGAATTAAGGGTTGTGGTTAAAAGGCAGGTTGGTGGAGCCGAGTCCACGCCCAGTTCAGCCGTGATCTTATTGAATACGGAGCAGGCTGGACTATCCATATGGCCAACTTCTGTTCGTATTTCATTTGTTCCTATGTTCGTATGTGGTATATTTGGACTTCCAAAAGGCTCATAAGAAGGTTTCTAACAAAAATTTAATGTACAATTTCAGCTGTGCTCCCCAAATGGTCGCTGTGCGAATGCATTCATTGTTGTGCAAGATGACAAAGTGCCCACTGTGAACAGCTTTGGTTGGAGTTTGAGTAAAATCAATTGCACAACGTGCTGCAGATTGCAATGTTTACGGCTGAATGAATTGGAGACGAAACGTACACGCTGGGAAGATCGGTCACCACATTTAAACGCTCTTCATCAGATGAAGCTTGAAGTAGATAAATCATAAACTACGGTAGTGAATCCGAATGAAGGAAACCACGGAAACCTGAGGCGCAAGCTGGCTCAGATGAATTGGGAAATTTACCGAGTTCCCACTGGGGAATGGTAGTAAAACGGTGCAAACTTAACCCAGCATTGTTTATCTACTTCTGTCAACCCCTCTCCGCTGGGCCCGCTCTGCATCATCTGAGACTCGTGGCCAGATTGAAACAGAACGGCTCAGAATGAATCGAAGTGAAGCTGACGGCTGTTTGTCAACGAACACCATCTGTAAGAATTTACACCGGAGTGTATCCTTAAACTACAGAGGTCATCTTCATAAAGTGACAGACAACTGAACGCATCAGAGGTCACATGTAAAAGGAACATTACTTGGACCACGGTGGACTCTTCATCTTGCACGACCATGAATTTATTTAAACAGGGACAATTTGGGGAGTGGTGATAAACTGCAGGGACGGAGAATATCTCTACACGGCAGTGAACAGCATTGTCGACCAAAGGATATTTTCTGCAGCAGTACACACCTGAACACGAGAGAAACCATAGTTAGCACAGCTGTTCGGATATTTGCTGTATGCAGATGGAGAACAGACTTGAAGCAGGGTTTTGTCCCGAAATACGACAATTCATTTCCCCCCACAGATGCTGTTCGACACTCCGAGCACATTCAGAAAACTGCCATTGCTCCAGATTCCATCTTCAGCAGTCTCGTTTGTCTGCTGTACAGAGAAGTTTTCTTTCTTTAAGCAACAGCGGATGTCTGTTTACAAAGGTCAATACTTAGCACAATGACGAGGATTTTATGCACAGAAAACACCAGTGTAATCTAACCCCAAGACTGTTGATGATGTCCACAAAGGGCGGCGTGCAATTGAGGAGGAGCAGGGGATGCTCGGCAACTCCAGAGGTTTCGGCGCTGGGAGAGGAAGGGAAGCCATTGTTGGAGTTTCTCTGATTCCGATCTGATCGATAAGAGTGCAGCAAGTGAGGATCGTCCACCAGAGGCCCTGTGTGAGGTGCATGGAGCGATCCCAGTATGTAAGCTGAAGCTTCCGTGAAGGTCGCTCTGGAAAAAAAAAGAGGCTGTGGACACACTGGCTTCAAATGATCCGAATTAATGTTTATGAAACGTGGAGGGGAGAGGAATAAAACACTAATCAAAGTCAGTGATGGCGAGAGAGACATTGGTGTGCTGGCCAGCAAGCACGGTACGTTGGATCTGTTCACAGGGTTGGTGACCCCAGACGGGAGTGAAAGACTAAAGGTATCTAACTGGGTAAATTCAGTGGCGTATAGGAGGAGTATGCCTGTGGATTTAGTGCATATTAAGGGGAAACCGATGATATTAATAGAAAATCAACAGCGAACGTTGCGAATACAACTGGTTGAAAACTGAATGGAGTCGCCCACTATTATTGTATCAGTCTAGTATGAGCACAACCCTCGGGCTACTTCACTGGAGGGGCCTTGCTGTGTTAACGCCGGAGGCATTACTGCATTTATTTATAATATAAACTGGAGATATTGGCGGTGATGTGATGTTTTTTTCCAACTGACTGAAACTGAGAACATTGATCACGCTATAATCACCGGAGACTGGTGCTCTGTATAAAGCAGAGCCTACTGGAGCACATCAGCACAGAGTGTAGAAAAGGCTGTAGCCTCTGGAGCGACAAATTCACAGCTTCGCGCTGAAATGGGATATCGAGTTTTCTGGCAGATACGCGACATTTACTATCCTGTTCTTGCAGCATTTGGAATTCCCGGTAAACCGCTGTTTCATCTGCCGTTGGTGTTTAATTCCAATGCTAGGAATTGTTTCTCTCGCTGCTTTATTCCACAGCCAACTGCCCAGTCCCAGCATTTCAATAACAGGATGTCCGGAGTCTTTCGGGGACATAATACTGAGATCTGCAAGCGATACCACTCCAGTGGCTGACTCATTACCTTGGTGACGGCTACTGAAATCCTCTCCACTGCCTCGTTTTGATGGCTGCAGTGTGAATCGAAATATCTAGTTCGGAGGTTGTGACAGACAGATAATCTGCTGGAACAACCACCTTTCGAGTATATTGTCGCTTGAGAGTTGGTGTTTGGTTAACGAAACAACCAAAAATTTCAATCGCCAGCGTTTATTCATTTCATTCAGCGCGAGCTGTAGTCGGGGCCGGCAAAACGTACACTTATTCTGGATAATCTATCGCGTCTAAAGAAGCAGTTTCGCAGATCTCCCTCGCTCCGTCATCTCGACTTCCTCTTTGTTAGAACGGAAGCTTTGCCCAGATTCGATCCACTTCGTTCCGCTTCGAAAATTGCCCAGTCTGCACCAGTACTGCGCCTTCTGTAGGCATTTCTTAAACATCAGAGACCAGATTCCCCATTCGATGCAGCAGCATAACTGGGGATTTCGCGTGTTCTCCTAAACCAGTTTTGTATCCGGGTCTGTCAATAATATCTCTGCTTCCTCTTCTCTCTCTTGCAGTTAACTTGGTAGCGATTGTGATCCTGTCCCGAGGAAAGTGCGGCCTCTCCAAATGTATCACTCGCTACCTGGTGGGAATGGCAGCGGCCGATCTCCTGGTCGTCATCTCTGACCCTCTACTGAGGTGGACTGCTCAGATATATTTTGCACGTTCATTCCTCAACATTACCCCCGTGTGCCGTGTCGTTAAGTGGTTGATTTTTGTAAGCACTGCTGTTGCTGTCTGGCTGACATTTGCGTTTACCTTTGATAGATTTGTGGCCATTTGTTGTGAGAAGCTGAAGACACAATATTGCACCGAGAGAACGGCATCTGTGGTCATAGTAGCAGTTAGTGTGCTGGGCTGTTTAGAAAATGTTCCACGGTACTTTGCCTATGAGACGAATGAAATAGTTGATGGTGTTCAGTGGTTTTGTGTCACCAAACTAAGCTTTCATACGTCCACCGCATGGACGGTGTTTGACTTGTTTCACCGCATTTTAACCCCTTGCCTCCCGTTCTTTCTCATTTTGCTGTTCAATTTTCTGACGGTCAGACGGATTTTAGCGGCCAGTAGAGTCCGCAGGAGGCTCCGTGGTCGCAGCAATGGAGAAAAAGACAAAGACCCGGAGATGAAGAACCGAAGGAAATCCATCATTTTACTCTTCAGTATAACCGCCAGTTTCATGTTGTTGTGGGTAACTCAGGTAGTGGTTTACATCTATCAACGGATTGGAATGATTTATCATTACCCTGTCTCTGATCCCCTCTATATCGCAGAACACACATTAGGAATTTTGCAGCTTCTCAGTTCCTGCACCAACACGTGTTCTACGCCGTGACTCAACGTAACTTCCGTGATGAGCTGAAGAACGCGGTAAAATATCCACTAAAAGGGATTATGAAATGCCTTAAATCCTAAAATGGCTCTGAACTAATTGAAGCAGAAGAAATAAAGAATTTCCATTATCTTTGTCCGGCACAATTTATTTTGAAAAAACTGTTTTTGTTTCTCTCTCCATAACAGCACCTCTGATGGTGATGTCATCACAAACTCGACACTTCTTGTGATGGCGACATCAATTCTCGAATATGCCGACGAACAACAGCTGAAATTTAAATGCATCGATTTCGCGCAACAATAGCAGAAACGAAACATGCCACTCACAAGCAATATTGGGTTAAGACGAATTTTAAAAAAGCACAGCAGAGGCCAACTATAAAAAGTAATCAGGCGAGCAGAGATGAAATACAAGATAAACTAGCCAGAAATGTAAAAGAAGTTTTCAAAAGTCTTTGAGATACATGAAGGTTAAGAGGGAGGCAAGAGTGGACATTGGACAACTGGGAAACGACGCTGGAGAAGTGGTAACCGGTAACAAAGAAATGGCGGCGGAAATGAATAGGCACGTGGCGTCAGTTTTCACAGTGGAAGGCACCAGTAACACGCCAGAAACCCAAGGGGATTGGCGAACATAAGCAAGTTTAGTGGCCATTTCGATTTAAAAAAATGCTGGAGAAGGTAAAAGGCCTGAACATAGATAGACTCCACTCCAGTATTCTGAAAGACTTTGCTGAGGGTATTATGGGGGCAGTGGTAGTGATCTTCCAAGAATCACTGGAATCAGGGAGGTCCCAGAGGGCATGGAAATCTCAAACAATGCACCACAGTTTAAGGAAGGAGGGAGGCAAAAGACAAGGAGTTATTTGCAAGTTAGTAGGTGATACGATTTTAGCGTCCATTGTTCAGGATGAAATTTCAGTGTGCTTGGAAGTACATGACAAAATGCTGCAAAGTTGGCACGTTTGGTTGAGGGGAGATATTGACTGACAAATCTGTTCGCATTTTTTGAGAAGGTGAAAAGCAGATTAGCCAAAGGAGTGTTAGTGAATGTTATGTACTTGGACTTTCAGAATGCCTTTGACAAAATGGCGCACTCGAGACAGCAAAACAAGATGAGGGCCAATTCTGTAAGAAGCAAGGGACGAGCATGCATGGAATATTGGCTGATTGGCAGAAACCGCAAAGTGGGTATAAGCGGATTCTTTTTAGTAACTATGTGTTCCGTGGGTGTCAGTATTGACACCACAACGTTTCACTTTACACTATAATGATCTGGATAAAGGAAACGATGGCATTGTGGCCAAGTTTGCAAATGACACAAATATAGGTGGATGAACAGGTAGTGGTCCGTGGGCATGGGGTCAGAAGAAGGTCTTGGAAAGGTTAGGAGAGTGGGCAAAGAATTTGCAGATGGAATACAGCGCAGGGGAATGCATGCTGCTTACTTCGGTAGGGATAATCAAGGTGTAAACTGGTCTCTAAATGAGGAGATTATTCAGAAATCGGAGATGCAAAGACACTTGGGAGTCCAAGTTCATGTTTTCCTTGATGATAACTTGCAGGTTGAATTGGTAGTAAGGAAGGCAATTGTAACGTTAGCATTCATTTCGAGAGGACTAGAATATAAAACAATGATGTGCTCTGGGGCTTCATAAGCTGCAGGTCAGATCGAATTTGGAATATTATGAGCAATTCCCGGCCTCGAATCTGGAGGAGGTTCACAAGAATGATCCCTGCAATTAAAGGCTTAATGCTTGATGAGCGTTTGCTGGTTCTGGGCCTGGACTCGATGGAGTTCAGAAGGATGAGTAGAGTGGGGGTGGGGGGAATCTCACTGAAACCCACAGAATTCCGAAAGGCCTTGTTAGAGTGGACGTGGAGAGCATGGTTCCATTCGTAGGAGATTCATCTAATGGGGGTTACTGGTTCTGAAGCAGGTTGGAAAATGGGTTGAAAAAATAAGTCAGCCATGATCGAATGTCGGAGCAGACTCCGTGGACCGAATGGCCTAAATCTGATCCTATATATTATATTTTGTAAACTGAGCCTGAAGCCGAATGAACAACACAGACAGAGGCTATTCGGCGACAGCGGTCAGCCCTACGACTGCCACTTCACATCAGCCTCCGCCCTTCCCAGCGCAAAACACTCTGCCAGACTGTCGCTCTGTTGCATCCTTCACCGTCACAACCAGCATTCACTCCCCACAAAATACGCACAAACTTCCTTTCTCAACTCCGGTGTGTCTCGTAGGCGAGTTCCACATTTTCACCCCCCACCAATTAGCAATACCCGAATTCCGAGACGGATATATTGCCGACTGAAACACCTGCGTACCCGGGCTTCGAGTCACTGTCAAGTGGAACATTTATGTCCATGGGCAACGTCACAACACGTCATCATTTTACAAGAGACTGCGGCCCAGCATCTGCCCCCAGTATGGAGGCAAGACGCCCACCCGAGTCAATTTTGTCGCAAGAAAGAGAAGAGGAGACTTCGGCTCTCAGAGTCGAGCATCAAAACCCCAACATCAATAACAGTCAGTTGATGTTCGGGAGATGCTGACGTTGGCGATGTCGGAACTGATTCTTCATTTTGAAGAGGGCCACGAGAAGGGCGAGGACCTCAGTTCTTACAATCGTTGCCCAGGGTTAAATGCGTGGTCCGGGAACCGACGTGGATCGAATCGGAGGGCCATTCAATTCGGGGTGTCGCAGTCTGCAAACGGAACGGTAAGAAAGGAAGCTTATTCATTGAGTAAAACATGACGATTGTCATTAGAGAAGTCATTCGCATTTTACCAGGAATATTATGTCAATATATGTTCGAATTGTACAGGGGCGTGATGGGGAGAACGTAATTGATCTCCTCTCCCTCGTGGCTGAAAGGGGATGGATGCACGGCGGCCGAATGGCGATCCAGTGCACAACGAATGGGCAGAACATAGAACATAGACCAGTACAGCACAATACAGGACCTTCGGCTCACAATGTTGTGCCGACCTTTAAACCTCGCCAAAGACGATCTAACACTTTCCTCCCACATATCCCTCTATTTTAAATTCCTCCATATGCCTATCTGGTAATCTCTTGAATTTAACCAGTGTACCTGCCTCCACCACCGCCCCAAGCAGCGCATTCTGTGTCCCAACCACTCTCTGGGTAGAAAACCTAACTCTCATATCTCCCTTGAACTTCCCACCCATTATTTCAAAGCCATTCCATCTTGTAATGAGCATTGGTGTCCTGGGAAAGAGGTGCTGGCTGTCCAATCTATCTATTCCTCTTAATATTTTGTACACCTTTATCATCTCTTCTCTCCAAAGAGTAAAACCCTATCTCCCTTAGTCTTTCCTCATAATGCATACACTCTCAACCAGGCAGCATCCTGGTAAATCTCCTGTACACCATTTCCAACGCTTCCGCATCCTTCCGATAATGAGGCGACCAAAACTGGACATAGTACTCTAAGTGTGGTCTAGCCAGAGTTTTATAGAGCTTCATCATCACCTCGCGGCTCTGAAACTCGATCCCTCGACTAATGAAAGCTAACACCCCATAAGCTTTTCAACAAGCTTATCTACCTGTGAGGCAACTTTTAGGGATCTGTGTATATGGACCCCCATAACACTCTGTTCCTGCACACTACCAAGAATCCTGCCATTAACTTTGTACTCTGCCTTGTAGTTTGTCCTTCCAAAGTGGACCACCTCACACTTCTTCGGATTGAACTCTATCTGCCAATTCTCAGCCCAGCTCTGCATCCTATCAATGTCCCTCTGCAATATTCGACCATCCTCTACACTATCCACAACACCACCAAATTTGTGTCGTCTGCAAACTTGCCAACCCAAACATCTACCCCTCATCCAAGTCATTAATAAAAATCACGAAAAGCAGAGGTCCCAGAACCGATCCTTATGGGACACCGTTAGTCACAGCCCTCCAATCTGAATGCACTCCTTCCGCCACAACCCTCTGCTTTCTACAGGCAAGCCAATTCTGAATCCACATGGCCAAGCTCCCCAGGATCGCATGTCTTCTGACCTTCTGAAGAAGCCTACCATGTAGAACCTTGGAAAATGCCTTACTAATCTCCATGTAGACCACATCTGCAGCACTACCCTCATCAATCTATCTGGTTACCTCCTAAAAGAATACTATCAGGATTGTGAGACATGATCTGCCCTTCAAAAACCATGCTGGCTGTCCTTGATCAGACCATAATTCTCTAAATGCCCATACATCCTATCTCTAAGAATATTTTTCAACAGCTTGCCCACCACAGTCGTAAGGCTCACTGGTCTATAATTCCCTGGACTATAGCTACTAACTTTTTTGAATAAGGGGACTACATTTGCCACACTCCAATCCTCCGGTACTATTCCCGTGGACAACGGGGACTCAACGATCCCAACCAAAGGTTAAGCAATCTCCTCCCTCGCCTCGGGGAGCAGCCTGGGGAATATCCCTTCAGGCCTCGGTGACTTACCTGTCTTAATATTTTCTAACATCTCCAACACATATCTCTTGATATCAACATGCTCTAGAACATTAACGTTACCAACACAGACCTCAGGGTCATCAATGCCTCTCTCCTTGGTGAATACTGAAGAGAAGTGTTCATTGAGGACCTCACCCACTTCCACAGCTTCTAGGAACATCCTCACACATTTCTCTCTAATCGGTTCTCCCTTTACTCCCGTCATCCTTCTGCTCTTCACATGAGTTTAAAATGTCTTGGGGTTTTCCTTAACTCTACTCGCCATGTCCCCTTCTTGTTCTCCTTAGCCCCTTCTTCAGTTCCTTCCTTGCGCCCCTATATTACTGAAGAGACCTATTTGATCCATGCTCTCTAAACTTTATGTATGCTGCCTCCTTCCTCCTTACCAGATGTTCCACCTCTCCTGACAACCATGTTTCCTTCACCCTGCCATTCTTTCCCTGCCTCACCGGGACAAATTTATCCCTAACGTTCTGCAAGAGACCCCTGGGAAACGACCACATCTTCATAATACATATCCCTTCAAAAATATCATCCCAATTCACACTCGCAAATTCGAGCCTTATAGCTTCATAATTTGCCCTTCCCCAGTTAAATATTTTCCTGCCCCCTTTGCTCCTGTCCTTGTCCATAACAATGACTAAAGTTAGGGAACGGTGGTTACTGTCCCCCAAATGCTCCCCCACTGAGAGATCTTTCCTCTGACCCGGTTCATTACCTAATACTAGATCTTATATGACATTGCCTTTCGTCGGCCTGTCAACATACTGTGACAAACTCCGCCCCGTCTAAAACATTGGTAATATGCAGGTGTCAATCAATATTTGGGAAGTTGAAGTCTCCCATGATAACGACCCTGTTATTTTTGCACCTTTCCAAAATCTGCCTCCCAATCTACTCCTCAGTGTTCTTGCTGCTAGCAGGGGGCCTCGATAATACTCCCAGTAGAGTACCTGCTCCCTTCTTGTTCCTAACCTCCACCCATACTGACTCTAGAGAGGATCCTGCTGCATTATCCACCCTTTCTGCAGCTGTAGTAGTATCCCTGACAAGTGATGCCACCCTTCCTCCTCTTCTCCCCCCCCCCCCCATTCCTTTTGAAACACTGAAATCCGGGAATATTCAGTATCGATTCCTGACCTGGTGACAGCCAAGTCTACAAGAGCCACAATATCATACTTTCATGCATTTATCCAGGCTTTCCGTTCATCACCTTTATTCCTGATGCCCCTTTCATTGAAGTGAATGCACTTTAGCCCATCCACCTTACTGCTTTTATACCATATACTCTGCTTCTCCTTCCTCAAAGCCTCTCGAAATGTTAGATCTGGCTTTCCTGCATGCTCTTCTTCCACTGACCTATCCCTCCGGTTCCCATTCCGAACTAGTTTAAATCCTCCCGAACCACACTAACAAACCTTCCTGCAAAGATATTGGTCCCCCTCGAGTTCAGCTGTAACCCATCCAATCTATACAGGTCCCATTTTACCCAGAAGAGATCCCAATGATCCAAAATCTAAAACCTTGCCCCCGCACCAACTCCTCAGCCACGAATTCAGCTGCCATCTCCTCCTATTCTTACCTACACTATCACGTGGCACTGGCAGCAATCCTGAGATTGCTACCTCTGAGGTCCTGCTCTTCAGCCTCTGCCTAGCTCCCTAAACTCACTTTTCAGGACTTCATCTCTCTTTGTACCTATGTCGTTGGTACCAACGTTTACTACGACTTCTGGCTGCTTTCTCTCCCGCACAATAATGCAATGGACCTGATCAGAGACATCCTGGTCCCTGGCAGCTGTGAGGCAGAAGATGCTACTTCCATGGAGAGTGGGGAAAGTAACCCTCAGATCAACAGCGCGGTGCTGTTTCGTCGTTTTTTAGGGTCAGAGATCTAAACACCCAGAGACAGTGCAACATAATCCCCCAGGACTGGCCCCGAAAAATGTGCTGTATCCCACAATTTCCGGAATTGGGTGTAATTCTAGTTACAATGATATCTCCTATCCCAGACTGAGGACAGGAAACAGTGACAGAACCGTCCTCCGCAGGTATAATCGCAGTTCCAGTAAAAGTCCCAGCCGAAGTGAAGCAATTCCACTAGTGCCAGGAATCGGAGGGCTGCTGCCGGAATCTGGTACCTGCTGTGGGCTGCTCCTCATCCAAGGGGAGTTTCACATTCTAGTCGTGAAATCTGGCTCAATCCATCATGGATATGACTGTCCTGTAAATTGTCCCTGACCTTGGACCAGGCCACAGGCACGGAGGATTTGGAGAATGGGCTGACATGACGTACGTGCTATACAAGGTGTGACTCATCTTGGGGATAGATAAGTCTCCGGGGCCAGTCGGGATATATCTTAGGTTATTGCAGGAAACAAATGAAGCGATTGCTGCGCCTTGGGTGATGATCTTTGCATCCTTACTGGTCATAGGATTAGTGCAAGATGATTGGAGGATCGCAAATGTTGTTCCTTTGTTCACGAAAAGGAGGAGAGATAACCCTGGGAATTACAGGCCAGTGATGGGCAAATTACTGGAGAAGATTCTTATAGACGGGATTTATGAGCATTTGGAGTAGTCCAGGCTGATTAGGCACAGACAGCATGGCTTTATGAGGGGCAGGTCGTGCCCGATGAACCTGATTGAATTCTTTGAATATGTGACAAAGCACATTGATGAAGTTAGAGCAGTGGATGTGGAGTACGTGGATTTTAGTGAGGCGATTAATACGGTTCCTCAGGAAGGCTCAGTCAGGACAAATTGGATCCAGGTGAGCTTGGCCGTGTGGGTTCAGATTTAGCTCGTCCATAGAAGACAGAGGATGGTTGCAGACGGAGAGTACTCTGCCTGGCTGTCGGTGACCAGTGGTGTTCCGCAGGGATCTGAACTAGGTCTCGTGCTTTTTGTGATTTTTATAAATGACTTGGACGCCCACGAGGGTAGGTCAATGAGTTTGCAGATGACACGAATATAGGTGGTGTTTTGGATAGTGTAGAAGGTTGCTGAAAGTTACAACAAAACAATGATAGGATGCAAAGCTGAGCTGAGAAGTGGCAGATGCAGTTCCACCCGGAAAAGTGTGAAGTGATGCACTTTGAAAGATCGAATTTAAAGACAGAATACAAAGTTAATGGCAGGATAATTAGCAGTTTGGAGGAACTGAAGGATCTTGGAGTGCACGTCCATCGACCCTTCAAGGTTTCCAAGCAGCTTGCAAGGGTTGTTAAGAAAGCGTATCGTGTGTTGGCCTTCATTAGTTTGGGTATTGAGTTCAAGAGCCGCGGGGTAATGTTGCAGCTCTATAAAACTCTGGTTGGACCACATTCGAAGTATTTGGTTCAGGTCTGGTAGTCTCATTATAGGAAGATATGGAAGCTTCAGAGTGGGTGCAGAGGAAAACCACCAGGATGCCGCCTGTATTATAGAACATGTCTTTTGAGGAAAGTATGAGCGAGCAAGGGCTTTCCTCTTTGGAGCGACGCAGAATGAGAAGCGACTTGGGAGAGGTGTGTTAGATTTTGAAGAGCATAGATAGACTGGACAGCCAGCAGCTTTTCCCCAGGGCGGCGATGGCCAATAGCAGAGGACATCAGTGTAATGTCAGAGGAGGGAAGTTCAGGGGAGATTTCGGAGGTGTTTTTTAACCTAGAATGGTGGGTGCCAGGAACGCACTGTCTGGGGTGGTGGTAAAGGCTGATACAGTGGGGAGATTCAAATGGGTCTTGAGATAGGCACGTGGGTGTCAGAAATGTGGAGGATTATGGGCTGTGTCGGAGGGAAGGGTTAGATTGTCATGGAGCTGGTGTCGATGTAGGTCGGCAGAACATCGTGGGGCGAACTTCCCATTCTCTGCTGTACCGTTCTCTGTTCTATGTTCTATTTTCCTCTATGACTCTCCGCTCATCACACGCTCGGCGCCAGGCGTGTTCATGCTCAGCTTACGCACCCCAGCACGAGCATTAGGTCCTGACCCAGTGCTATTTTCGAGAGTAGCTGAACAAGGCGGTGAGGCATCCCGCGAACAGCCTTGTGAAATTTGCCAAACCACTGATGAATTTCAAGAGGCGGTGGGAGTTCAAATGGAACCACTGGTTTTATGGATATTTATTGCCTCTGTTAATTGAAACGTTTTCATGTCATTGACTCACAGTTGTTTGTTCTCTAATGACCGCATTTTAAATTTGGTATTTATCACAACATAGAAGAAAGCCATTCGGCCCATCAAGTACACTTCATTCCCAAAGAAGAAACCTGTCAGCCACTTATCATTGCCATTTCGAGCAGCACTGAACCTCATTCTCCCTCCCCGCGGTTCTCCTGCCACCACCCTGCACAATGGGGTAAGAGCAGACGATTAACACACTGAAACGTCATTGGATTGTAGAGGGAAACCGGAGATCCCAGGGCAATCCTGTCCGTTCACACGGGGAACGAGCAAAGTCCAAACAGTCAGCTCCCGAGGAGAGGATGGAACCCGGGTATCTGGAGTTGTGGTGAACACGTGTTTCTTTTCTTTAGCTTCCTACTGATCATTAACGTCATTCAATTTACATTCTAAACTCAGTTCTTAAGATCACCCGGAAATTCTTTCAGCGCAACGAGTTTTGGTGTTTTTCGGGATTACACCGTTTATGTTTTTCTCTCTTTTACAGTGAGGTAGGTGGCGATTGTGATCCTGTCGGAGGAAAGTGCGGTCTCTATAAATGTATCACTCGCTTCCTGATGGACACGGCAGCGGCCGATCTCCTGGTCGTCATCACTGACGTCATACTGTTCCATTGCTGAAATGTATTTCCCACTTTCATTCCGGACCATTACACCTGTGTGTTCCATTAACACTGTGCTAATGTCTGCAGCCACGGTAGCCTTGGTTTAATTCATGGTGGGCTCCACGCGTGATCCGTTTTGTAGCCACTTGTTGTCAGACTCAGAACAAAATATTGCCCTGAGGGACCGTCGGCTGTTGTTATGGGAACGGTGACTGCGCGGAGCTGTTTCTTCAGCGGACCTGGTACTTTTCACTGGAACCAATATACATCATCCAAAATAAACGCCACGTGTGTGTCTGGAAATGAGCATGGGCCTATTGGGAGTCATTTGAATTGTTGATTCTTATTTCAATCTCCTGTTCGCATTCATTCTGTTATTACTGATCAATTCACTCACCGCCAGATACATTCTCAGGTAGGCTTCAAAGTGGAAGAAATGGAAAGAATGACAAATACCCGGAGAGGGAGAAGCGAAGGAAATCCATCATTTAAATCTTCTGTATATCCGGCAGTTTCATATTGTTGTGGAGCACTGAGGTCGGATATGTTGTGTCTGTACGGTGACTGTCTGAATACTTCACAGACAGTGACCGTGCACCAGCAGTAGTCATTCTGTAGCTTCTCAGCACCTGTACTAACACAAGAATCTGTGTCCTGACACAGAGAAAGTTCAGAGAGGAGCTGACGAACGCCGTGAAATAGCTCTGGAATCTCATTGTTAAATTATTCAAATAAAGGAAAGAGTTACAGACACATTCTAGTTATAAATATAACCTACACGTGAACAGATTTGCAGCCGCATTTGCAGACAGCGAACCAGACGTGTCAGTGTAGGTTTCCCAGGAGCAATCATCCATCAGCAACCCTCCATATGAATACAATCACAATGTTGCAAAAGTATAACAACCCTAGACAATGTAGTTTAACCGAAAATAGCTCTGAGTGAAATCATCCCGTGTGTAACGCAAAGAGTAATCACGTTCTTCACAGCAACAGAAAATGAATAATTAAAATCTTTTCCTCCCGGCTTCCCTTTCGTTGTCGTTACTTGCAAGGTGGGTGGGCCGATCGTAGTCGCAGAAGGGGTGTGGAGGCGGTCTGTCTGACAGAGAATGTCGTGTCCACTGGGGTTTCTCATGAATTCAAATAAAGATACCTCGACCCCAGTATCAATGACCAGTGTTGAATTCACCCTTTCGTTTGTGTTCATGGTGGAGGAATAGTTGGCGGATAATATGCCATTAAAATAGCCGGATCTGTGGTTGGATTTGTGAAAATAGAGGGATCGTCTATTGAGTCTGCGTCGGTCAAGTCAGAAATAGCGTGGGATTAATCACTCTATCGGGGTATTCTATAGGAGTCCAAATAGACATCGGCAATCCGAGGAGCAGATGAATAGGTAGAGTTTGGAAAGGTGCAAAAGTAACGGGGTTGTTGTCATGGGTGACTTAAACTTCCCTAATATTGATTGGCACCTCCTTAGTGCAAAAGGTGCAGCTGGGGCGGAATTTGTAAGGTGTGTAGAGGAAGGATTTCCGATACAGTATGTAGACAGGCCAACTAGAAGAGAGTCAATGCTGGATCTGGTAATAATCAATGGACCTGGTCAAGTGACAGACCCCTCGGTGACCGAGTATTTCTGGGATAGTGATCACAGCTCGCCGACCTTTAGCACATCAATGGACAAGGATAGGAGCTGACATTATTGGGTAGTATTTAATTAGGAGACGGCAAATTACCGTGGTATTTGGCAGGATCTTGGGAGCGTAAAGTGGGAACAGATGTTCTCTAGTAAAGGCACCGAAGAAATGTGAAGGTTGTTCAGGGACCATTTACATGTGGTTCCAGATGCATTTGTCCCTCTGAGACAGGGAAAGGATGGTAGGGTGAAGGAACCACTGTTAACAAGGGAGGTGGAAGGTTTCAGTCAAGAAGAAGAAAGAAGCATATTTTTCGGTTTTGGAAACCAAAATCAGACATTGCTCTTGAGAGTTAAAAGGGAACCAGGTAAGATCTTAAGAAGGAACTTCGGAGAGCCAGAAGCGGACAGAAGACCTTGACAAAGAATGTTAAGGAAAACCCTAAGGCGTTCCACACGTTGTGAGGAACAAGAGGATGACAAATTGAGAGATTGTGAGAGTGTTAACGGTAATCCTTGTGTCTTCCCTGGCCACAGGAGTGGTACCGGATTGGAGGATGGCAAACGTTGTTCCATTTTGCAAGAAATGTAAAGGGATAATCCTGGGAATTATAAGTGAGTCTTCCGTTACTGGTGGGCAAACTATTGGAGAGGATTCTTAGCGACAGCATTTATGAGCATCTGGAGAAGCATAGTCATATTAGGGATAGTCAACATGGATCTTTGAAGGTCAGGTCGTGTCTCACGATCCTAATAAAGTTCTTAGAGGAAGTGACAAGACCAATTGATGCAGGCAGTGCGTTGATGCGGTATATATGGATTTAGCAAGGCGTTTGGCAAGTTTCCTCATGGCAGGCTCGTGCAGAAAGGTATGAGGTATGGGATCCATGGAATATTGGCTGTGTGGATTTGAAATTGGCTTGCCCACAGAAAGCAGAGGGCTGTTGTAGAAAGGGAGTATTCGACCTGCCGGTCGGTGACTAATGGTAGTCCGCAGTGATCTGTTCTGGGACTCCTGCTCTTTGTGATTTTTATAAATGACTTGGATGAGGAATGGGAACGGTGGGTTGGTAAATTTGAAGATGACCAGAAGGTTGGTGGTGTAGTAGATAGTGCAGAATGTTATCGTAGTTTACAAGTAGATTTAGACAGGATGTAGAGCTGGGCGGAGAAGTGACAGATGGAGTTCAATCCGGAGATGTGTGAAGTAATACACTTTGGAAAACAGAACTTGAATGCAGATGACGTGGTTAGTGGCAGGAATATTAGCAGTGTGGAGGATTATTGAGATCTTGAAGTCCAAGTACATAGAACCCTGAAATTTGCCGCACAAGTTGACAGGGCATTTAAGTAGGCGGATGGTGTGCTGGCCTTCATTAACGAGCGGATTAGGTTCAAGAGCCGAGAGGTGATGTTGCACTCTGTAAGACTTGGTAAGACCAAACTTGGAATATTGTGTTCTGTTCAAGCCGCCACACGATAGAAAAGATGTGGAAGCTCTGGAGAGGGTCCGAGGTTATTTCCTAGGATGTTACCTGGATTGGAGAGCATGTCCTTTGAGGAGAGGAAGAGCGAGTGAGGACTTCAGTCCTTGGGGCATTGGAGCATTAAAGGTCACCTGATAAAGTTATGTAAGATTAAGAGAAGCATAGACAGCGTGGACAGCCGGCATTTTTCCCCAGGGAGGTAATGGCTAATACTAGAGGTCACCTGTTTAATGTGAGTGGAGTAAAGTTCAGGGGAGTTGTCGGAGGTCGGTTATTTTTCACAGAGTGTGGTGTGTATCTGGAATGCACTGGCGGGGCTGGTGGTAGGGTCCGATACCATCGGGTCATTTAATAGATTATAAGATAGGCACGTGGATGAAAAATTAGAGGGCTATGGGAGTTCAAGTAGAGAAGGTGATAGATTGAATGGGGATAAGGTTGATAAAGTTCGGTATAAGTCGTGGGCCGAAGGGACTGTACTGTCTTGTACTGTTCTATGTTCAGGCTCATCTACTGGTGCCTGTTTCCTGCAGTTGCCCAAAGAGCGTTGGGCTGCTGGAGTACGGCTGCCGTCGGCCAGCTGGTCAAGCTGCGAGGCTGAGCCGTTGCAGAGTCCCGAGTTTATTGCAGGCAGGCGATGAGAAGCGGAGGGGACTGGCTGGTATTGTGATCCAGGGAACTAAAGACTTTCCCCGTGGAGTGCCTCAGATCTTCCATCGTCCGTTGAGGGTATCGGGGACTTGGTAGGTTCGGACAGTTCCCAGACTCATGAAACCTGCTGTTGCTTCCCCGCTCTGCCCTGTCCCGAGACTGCGTGTTCACACGCTACGCTGTCGGTTTAGCGGCCGCTCAGTGTCTGCAAGACAGTGTCCCGCCGTCAGTCAGTTGTGTCATACATCAGACAGGAGCACGGGATCACAGAATGGGTACAGCACGGAACGAAGCAATGTCATAACATGAAAATTAATCAAACGGCCCGGCCCGCTGCACTCAACGCTGGACATTGTTTAATCCCAGATATCTATCCTGGTCCTATTGAACGCCACAAAACCAAAGAAACATAGAACTATACATCACAACAACAGGCCATTCGGCCCACCATGTTGTGCCGTCCATCAAACCACCCCCACACTATCTCACCCTTTCCTCCCGCATATCCCTCTATCTCACATTCCTCCATATGCCTATCCAATATTCTATACGATCTAATCCAGGCAGCATCCTGGTAAATCTCCTCTGCACCCTCTCCAACGCCTCCACATCCTTCCTATAATGCGGCGACCAGAACTGAACATAGTACTCTAAGTGTGGTCTAACTAGAGTTTTGTACAAGCTGCATAATCACTTCGCGGCTCTTAAACTCGATACCATGATTTATGAAAGCTGACTATCCATAGACCTTCTTAACTGCTCTATCCACCTGTGAGGCAACGTTCAGTGAACTGTGAATATGAACCCCCAGATCCCTCTGCTCCTCTACACTGCCAAGTAACTTGACATTTACCTTGTACTCTGCCCTGGAGTTTGTCCTTCCAAAGTGTACCATCTCACACTTCTCCCGATTGAACTCCATCTACCACTTGTCAGCCCAGCTCTGCATCCTATCAATATCCCTCTGTAAACTCCGACAGCCCTCCACACTAGCCACAACACAGCCGATCTTAGTGTCGTCCGCAAACTTACTAACCCAGCCTTCAACCTCCTCATCTAAGTCATCTATAAATATTACAAAACGTAGAGGTCCCAGAACCGATCCCTGTGGGACACCTCTCGTCACTGTCCTCCAATCTGAGGGCACTCCCTCCACCACAACATTCAGCTTTCTACAGGCAAGCCAATTCCTAATCCACACAGCCAAGTTGCCCTGGATCTCTTGGCCTCTGACCTTCTGAAGTAGCCGACCATGAGAAACCATATCAAACGCCTTACCAAAATACATATAGATCACCACCACCGCACTACCCTCATCAATCTTCCTCGTCACCTCCTCAAAGAACTCTATCAGGCTTGTGAGGCAAGATCTTCCCTTCACAAAGCCATGTTGACTGTCCCTAATCAGTCCATGATTATCTAGGTTTTCATAGATCCTATCCCTTGGAATCCTTTCTAACAGCTTACCCACTACAGACGTAAGGCTCACTGGTCTGTAATTCCCTGGACTATCCCTACTACCTTTTGTGAACAAGGAGACAACATTCGCCACCCTCCAATCCTCCGGCACCATTCCCGTGGACAACGACGACTCAAAGATCCTTACCAGCGGTTCAACAATCTCCTCCCTCGCCTCTGGAAGCAGCCTGGGGAAATTCCCGTGAGGCTCCGGAGATTTATCTGTCTTGATATTATTTAACAACTTCAACAGATCCTCTCTCTTGATATCTACAACCTGGAGGACGTTACCCTTACTAGCACTCCTTTCCGCGTCATAAAGACCCCTCTCCTTGGCGAATACCGAATAGAAGTATTCATTGAGAACTTTTCCGACTTCCGCCGCCTCCAGGCATATTCTCCCACCTTTGTCTTTAATCGGACCTACCTTTACCCTAGCCATCCTCCTACCCTTCATGTACGTGAAAAAGGCCTTGGGATTTTCCTTAACCCTACTAGACTACGCCTTTCATGTCCCTTTCTAGCTCTCCTCAGCCCTTTCTTAAATTCCTTCCTCGCTACTCTATATTCCTCACGGGCCCTGTCTGAACCTTGCTGCTTATACCTTATGTATTCTACATTCTTCTCCCTAACTAGTCGTTCCACCTCTCTCGTCACCCACGGTTCCGTCACCCTGCCATTCCTTCTCTGCCTCACCAGGACATATTTATCCTTAACACCTGCATAAGTTCTCTTAACATCGACCAAATCTCCATGGTACATTTCCCTTCAAAAGGGACATCCCAATTTACACTCTCAAGTTCTCTCCTTATAGCCTCATAGTTCGCCCTTCCCCAATTAAATATCTTCTTGTCCTCTCTGCACCTGTCCCTGTCAATGACAATTTTAAAGGTTATGGAGCAATGGTCACTGTCCCTCAAATGCTCTCCCACCACTAGATCCTTCACCTGTCCTGGTTCATTTCCTTAAACTAGACCTAGCATGACATTCCTTCTGGTCGGCCTGTCGACATACTGAGTCAGGAATCCCTCCTGGACACATTTAAGAAATTCCGTCCCATCTAAACCTTTGGCACGAAGCAGGTTCCAGTCTATATTTGGGAAGTTGATGTCTACCATTATAACACACTTGTTATTTTTGCGTGTCTCCAAACACTGCCTACCAATCGGCTTCTCTATATCTCTACCGCTACCGGGGGGGCCTATAGAATACTCCTAGTAGAGTAACTGTTCCTTTCTTGTTCCTTACTTCCACCCATACGGACTCTAGAGGTGATCCTTCTACAATATCCATCCTTTCCACAGCCGTAACAATGTCCCTGACCAGTATCACCGCCCCTACTCCTCTTCTCCCCCTTCCCTATCCCTCTTAAAACACCGAAAACCAGGAATATTCAATATCCACTCCTGCCCTAACGTCAGTCACGTGTCAGTAATAGCCACAATATCATAGACCCCCATACTTATCCAAGCCCTCAGTTCATCTCCCTTATTCCTGACACTTCTTGCATTTAAGTAAACACACTTCTGTCCATCTACCTTACTACTTTTATAGCCTGTATTCTGCTTCTCCTTCCCCCAAAGCCTCTCTACCTGTTTGATCTAACTTTTCCCCTTCCCCTTCTTGATCTGACCTACTCCTCCGGTTCCCTTCCCCCTCACAAACTAGCTTAAACCCTCCCGAACCACCTAGCAAACCTAGCCCCAAAGGTATTGGCGCCCTTCTGGTTCGAGTGTATCCCATCCTCTCTGTACAGGTCCCACCTTCCCGAGAAGAGATGCTAATGATCCGGAAATCTAAAACCCTCCCTCCTGCACCAACTTCTCAGCCACGCATTTAGCTGCCACCTCCTCCTGTCCCTGCCTTCACTATCGCGTGGCACCGGCAGCAGTCCCGAGATTGCTACCCTTGAGGTCCTGTTCATCAATCTTCTGCCGAGCTTCCTGAATTCGCTCTTCAGGACGTCATCCACTTTCCTACCTATGTCGTTGTTGCCAACCTAGACCACAACTTCTGGCTGTTATCCCTCCCGCTCTAGAATCCTGTGGACCCGATCAGTGAAATCCCGGACCCTGGCACCTGGGAGGCAACAGACCATCCGGGATTCATGCTCACTGCCACAGAACCTCCTCTCTGTTTCCTTGACTATCAAGTCCCCTATCACTACCGCGTGTCTCTTTCCCACCCTTCTATTCTGAGCAGCAGTACCAGTCCCAGAGCCAGAGAGCTGGTTACTGCAGCTAGGCCCCTGCAGGTCATTACCCTCAACAGCCTCCCAGGCGGAAAACTTGTTACTGAGGAGAACAGCCTCCGAGGTTCCCTGCTCTGTCTGCCTGCCTGACTTCTTCTTCTTCCTCTTCCCTCCCCTGACAGTCACCATTCTATCTGCATCCTGAACCTCAGAGGTACCTGCTCTAAGGGGGTGACTGTCTCCTGATGGACCGTGTCTACATAACTTTCTCCCTCCCTTATGCTGCGCAGTGTTTGTAGCTGCGACTCCAGCTCATCAACTCTGAGCCGAAGTTCCTCCAGCCTCAAGCACTTACGTGCAGATGTGGACATTGTGGACCGCAGCAAGGTCCACGAGTTCCCACAGCAAACAACTGCCACATATGACCATGTCCTCTATCTGACTGCCTTGTTTTTTCCTCCCTAGTTAATCCCACCTACAAATCTACAATAGACAACAGGAAAACCTAACCTTTACCTACTTACTAGGTTACTTACCCTCCTTGCCCCTTCAGGCCGAAGTCCCTTGAGCCAAACCCCGACCACTCTGCTGCCTCTCACTCAGCTTCCCGCTCCGATGCTGCCCGCTCAATAGGCTTTTTGCCTTTTCAAGCTGCCCGCGCTGCGCCTGCGCAGTCCAGCCCCCACTCATCTAGCCAGGAGAAAACTTTTAAAACACTTACTAAAGAAAGTTATAAAAACCTAACCTTTACACTTAAAACCCGAACAAAAACTAACCCTTACACTTAAAACCCTAATAAAAGTGATAAACAGAAAAACCTTAACTGCTCCGAAGTCCTCCGAACCGAAGTCCCCCTTAAGCATTTATATGCAACTGAAAATCGCTGTTACTGAATGTCACATTGAGGTCCAGCGAGGAGCGAATATCGCACGTGCATTACGTTGATCGTCATTGAAAAACATGACATATAACATAGAACACAACAGCACAGTACAGGCCTTTCGGCCCACAATATTGTGCCGACATTTTATCCTGCTCGAAGATCTATCTAACCGTTCCCTCCCACCCAGCCCCCAATTTTTCAATCATTCATGTGTCTATCCAGGAGTTTCGTAAATGTCCCTGATGTGTCTGCCCCCACAACCTCTGACGGCATTGCGTTCCACGCACACACCACTCTCTGTGTATAAAACATACCCCTGACATCCCCCTCATACGTTCCTTCAATGACCTTAAAATTCCTCGTGTTAGCCAATGTCGCCCTGGGAAAAAGTCTCTGACTGTCCACTCGATCTATGCCTCTTATCATCTTGTAGACCTCTATCAAGACACCTCTCATTCTCGTTCTCTACAAAGAGATAAACCTTAGCTTGCTCAACCTATCCTCATAGGACATGCTGTCCAATCCAGCCAATATCCTGGTACATCTCTTCTGCACCCTCTATAAAGTTTGCACATCCTTTCTATAATGAGGGAACCAGAACTGAACACAATACTCCAAGTGTGGTCTGACCCGAGATCTATAGAGGTGCAACATCACGTCGCGGCTCTTGAACTCAAAACCCCGACTAATGAAGGCCAACACTCATTACGCCTGCTTAACAACCCTACCGATCTGCGTGGCAACCTTGAGGGATCTATGGACGTGGACCCCAAGATCCCTCTGTTCCTCCACACTGATAAGAGTACTGCCATTAACCTTGTATTCTGCCTTCGAATTCGATCTCCCGAAGCGTATCACTTCACACTTATGCGGGTTGAACTCCATATGCTACTTCTTAGCCCGGGTCTGCGTTCGATCAATATCCTGTTGTAATCTACAGCAAACTTCTGCACCAACCACAACACCACCAAACTTTATATCATCAGCAAACTTACTAACTCACCTCTCCACATCCTCATCCAAGTCATTTATAAAAATCACAAAGAGCAGAGGTCCCAGAACAGATCCCTGAGGAACACACTGTTCACCGACCTCCAGGCAGAATAGGCTCCATCTACCACTACCTCGTTCTGCTTTGGGCGAGCCAATTCTGAATCCACACAGCCAAGTTACCCTGGATTCCATGCCTCCTGACTTTCTGAATCAGCCTTCCATGAGGAACCTTATCAAACGCCTTACTAAAATCCATGTACGCTACATCCACTGTTATGCCTTCATCAACATGCTTTGTCACATCCTGAAAGAATTCAATCATGCTCGTGAGGCAAGACATACCCCTCACAAAGCCATGCTTACTGTCCCAAATCAGCCTCTGCTTCTCTAAATGCCCATAAATCCCGCCTCTAAGAATCTTGTCCAGTAATTTGCCCACAACTGAAGTAAGACTCACTGCTCTGTGATTCCCAGGGTTATCCCTGCTTCCTTTATTAAACATAGGAACAACATTTGCCACCCTCCAATCATCTGGCACGATTCCTCTGGTCAATGAGGACGCAAAGATCGTCGCCAACGGCGCAGCCATGTTTTCCCTAGCTTCCCGTAATAATACTGGATATATCCCCACCGGTGCCGGTGACATATCTATCCTAATGTCTTTCAATAGTTCCAGCACATCCTCTTTTCTCACATCGACATGCCCCTTGCATATCTGTCTGTCGTACGCCATCCTCACAGACGGCAAGGTCTCTCTCTCTCTCTCTCTCTCTCTCTCTCTGGTGAATACCGAAGCAAAGTATTCATTAAGGACCTCGCCTACCCCTTCCGACTCCAGGCACATGTTTCCTCTTTTATCCCTGATCTGTGCAACCACACTCCAGTCATCCTCTTATTGTTAACATACCGTTAGAACATCTTGGGGCTTCCCTTGATCCTCCTCGCCAAGGACTTCTCATGCTCCCTTCTAGCTCTCCTAAGTCCATTCTTAAGCTCCCTCCTGGCTACCTTGTAACTCGCCAGAGTCCTGTCTGATCCATGCTTCCGAAACCTCAGGAAAGCTTCTTTCTTCCTCCTGACAAGACATGCTACGTGTCGTGTCAACCAAGGTTTCCTTCACTCTACCATCCTTACCCTGGCGCAATGGGATAAACCTACCAGAGCCTTATGCAAGCGTTCCTTAAACAGCCTGCACATTTCTGCTGTGCACTTCCCCAAGAACATCTGTTCCCAATTTTCGTTCCCAGGTTCAAGTAAAGGGCAAGGAGTTATGGTCACTTTCTCCAAAATGCCCTCACACCGAGAGATATGAAACCTGATAAGGCTCATTGACTCGTACCATGTCCAGAATGGCCTCTCCGCCATTCGGCCTGTCCACATACTGTGTCAGGAATCCTTCCTGAACACACCGAACAAACTCTGTCCCATCTATTCCTTTTACACTAAGGAGGTGCCAATCAATATTGGAGAAGTTGAAATCACCCATGACAACCAGCCTGTTATTTTTGCACCTCTCCAAAATATGCTTCCCGATCTGCTCCTTGGCGTCTCTGCTGCTATTGGGCTGTCTGTAGAACACTCCTCATAGAGTGATTGATCCCTTCTTGTTTCTGACCTCCAGCCACACTGACCCAGTGGACGATTCTTCTCGGACATCCTCCCTTTCTCCAGCTGTAACTCTGTCCCTGATTATCAAAGCCATCCCCCCACGTCTTTTACCTCCGCACCTGTCCCTGTTGAAACATCTAAACCCCGGAAAATGCAGCAGCCCTTCCTGCCCTTGCGATAGACAAGTCTCTGTAATGGCCACCACGTCAAAGTTCCACTTACTAACCCATGCTCTAAGTTCATTAGAGTTATTCTTGATACAACTCAAATGAAAGTCGATACACTTTAGCCCATCCAACTGACTGCAATTTTGCCATTTCAACTGCCTATCCTTCCTCAAAGTTTTTCTACACTCATGACAACAACCTTGCCTTCAACCTCATCGAAACGAAAGAGCGGGTAATTGACTTCAGGAAAGGGCGTCTTACATGCACCTTTCTACATCAAAGATGAAGTCGAGATGGTTGAGAGCTCAAGTTACCCGGAGTGAATATCCCCAGTTGCCTGTCCTGTTCCAACCAAGTTGACGCCACGGCCAGGAAAACTCACCACTTCCGCAGGAGGCGAAAGAAATTTGGCATGTCCTCTTTGATACTCACCAATTTTTATCCATGCACAATAAAAGGCATCCCATCTGGATGCATCACGGCTCGGAATGGCAACTGTTCTGCCCGAGACTCAAGAAACTGCAGAGGGTTGTGGACACAGCTCTGCACATCACGGAGGCTAGCCTCCCTTCCGTGGATTCTGTCGACACATCTCTCTGCCTGGGTAAAGCACCTGACATCATGAAAGATCCTTTCCACGCCGGAATTTCACCCTCCTCCCCCCTCCCATCGAGCAGAAGACACAAAAACCTGAAAGCACGTACGCCCAGGCTCAAGGACCGCTTCTATCTCGCTGTTCTAAGACTATTGAACGGTCTTCTAGTACGATAAAATGACTCCTGACCTCACAATCTGCTTCGTCTTGGCACCTGCACCTTATTTTCTGCCGGCAATGCGCTTCCTCTGTTACCGTAACACTTTATTCTTCTTTCTATTATTGTTTTACTGTACTACAACAATGAACAGTGTAATGAATTTAGCTGTACGGACGGTTTGCAAGACAGGTTTTTCACTGTACTTCGGTGCATGTGACAACGATAAACCGATTCACCAATAACAACTTTAAAATACTATTGGATAAGTATATAGAATACAAAGGTTTAGAAGGTATTTGACTAAAGGCTGGCAAATGGGACACGCTTGAATGAGGCATCTTGGTCGACCTGGACCATTTGGACTGAACGGCTTGTGTCCGTGCTGGTTGACTCGATGACGCCCCTACGCAGTGGTTGTTTGTGTATTGTGGACAACACTCCCACCTTGTGATGTTCTGCTGCAATGACAGGCCATACAGATGGATTCAGGAAGGGGTGTCTGGGCCGGGTGTGTGTGAGTCACTGCGATATCCCTCCATCTCCAACAACAACATCCCTGAACTTTTGTGCAATCACAAGGAAGGCCCGGCCGCTAATTTACTTTCTTAGGAGGTCAGCGAGGTTCAGCTTGTCACCGAACGGTCGAACAAACTTTTCAAGTTAAAGATACTTTATTGTAATTCATCCATGCTGTAAAAACACATGGCGGAACGAAAAGTTGTTTCTCGCAGACTCACACAACAGAGAACATACATAGAACAGAAGACATACAATAAACACAAACAAAAAAACAAAAAAAAGAACAAAACTTGTGCAATACAAGTAGTGCAAAAATGGTATATACAAAATACACACTTAGTGCAGAGTCAGTGCAAACCCGAGTTGGACGAAAAGAAATACAAAGCTCAGTATGTTGTACTAATCGTCAAGACATGTTCAACAGCAGCCAAAGTTCTTATACGCCGTTGTGCGAACCACGGCTTTTGACATGGCATTTGTCTACCAGAGTATTCAGGAGCCTGACAACCTGGGGAAAAAAACTGTTGTGCACTCGAGTAATTCTGGCCCGGATGCTCGGTACCCTTTGCCAGACAGAAGTGGGACAAATAGGTCGTGGAAGGGATGAGAAAGGTCGTCTATGAATCTGCAAACTTTACATGTGCGGCGTGTATTATAAATATCAGAGATGGAGGGTAGAGTTGCTCCAATGATCTTTCTTGCTATACTCGCAATTCTCTGCAAAGACTTACGGTCAGAGATGTTACAGTTTCCGTACCAGGCAGAGATGCAGCTAGTCAGGACACTCTCAATGGTACCCCTGTAGAATGTGGTGAGGGTGGGGGAGGGCAGGTTTGCTCTTTTCAGCCACCGTACAAAGTGGAGACGCTGCTGTGCCTTCTCGGGGAGGGAAGAGGTGATTGTTGTCCAGGACAGGTCTTCTGCTATATGTATTCCCAAGAACTTATAACAGCTGCTTTTCTGTACAATGATGCTATTGATGCACAGGGTTATGTGGTCAGCCGGAGCCTTTCTAAAATCCACAATTATCTCTCTTGTTTTGTCCACGTTCAAGGAGAGATTTTTGATTGAGCATCAATCCGTCAGCCTCGCCACCTCCTCTCTGTAAGCTCTTTCATCGTTCCTGCTGATGAAGTTCACCACTGTTGCATCGTCAGCAAACAGATACACTGCTGGAAGTGTCCAGGCCGGTTGCATCAGGGTCTGGGACGGCATTTCGACTGCGCACGAACGTGAGAAGCTGAGGAGAGTGGTGGGCTCTGCCCAGTACATCACGGGCTCATCCTTTCCCACCATTGGTAGTATCTACAGGAGGCGCTGCCTCAAGAAGGCTTCGTCCTTTATCAAAAATGCCCCACCATCCGGGCGTTGCCTTCTTCTCGCAGCTACCATCGGGCAGGAGGTACAGAAGCCTGAAGTCCTCACACCACCAGGTTCAGGAACAGCGACTTCCCTTCAAACATTCGGTCCTTGTAACTCCCAGCACATCCCTAATCACTGCCTGAAGTCCTGAACTAGAGCAGGGCGAACTTTGATGACACTAGGCAGTATCTAGCTGGGGTCGACAGGGCGACTCTATTTAAGGGCAAAGGAACACTTGGTAAGTGTTTTTTTAAAAAGGGTCCTATCAAGGGTCCAGGGGCGGCATGTTATTGACAGGGTGAAGGGCAGATGTACCAAGGTCAGGGAATCCTGGCTGACGAGAGATATCAAGGCTCTGCTCAGGAACAAGAAGGAAGTGTTCATCGCCTTTAGGGATCTGTGTACAAATGAATCCCTCAACGAATAAAATAAGTTTAAGACCAGGCTGAAGAGGGAAATCAGGGGGGAAAGAAGGGGATATGAGGTGGATTTGGCAGGTAGGGTTAAAATAATATCAAGACGTTATTCAGTTACATTAAAAGTACAAGGGTGACGAGGGAGAGACCAGTTACTCGAAAGACAGTCAGTGCCGCCTATGTGTGGAGCCACGGGAGATGGCTGAGATATTTAATGTCTGTTTCTCCTCGGTGTTTACAACGGAGAACATCAGGGATGCCAGAGAAACGAGGGAAATAAGTAATGAGGCCTTTGATCATACGCATATTACGAGGTAGGAGGAATTTGCAGGTTTGAAGCACATTAGGGTGTAAAAATCCCCAGGGCCTAACCAAGTGCACAGGTGGAACTTATGCGAGACCAGGCTAGAAATCGCGGAGGCTCTTGCAGAGATACTTGCTTCATCATTAGTCACTGGTGAAGTTCCAGAAGACTGGACGGTGGTCAATGTTGTTCCATTAGAACACAGAACATAGAACACTACAGCACAGCACAGGCCCTTCGCCCCACAATGTTGTGCCGACATTTTATCCTGTTCTAAGGTCTATCTAACCCTTCCCTCCCTCATAGACCCTTATTTTTCGGTCATTCATGTGTCTACCTAAGAGTCTCTTAAATGTCCCTAATATATCTGCCCCCCACAACCTCTGCAGGCAGTGCGTTCCACGTACCCACCACTATCTGTCTTACCCCTGACATCCAATCACCTTAAAATTATGTTCCCTCATGCTAGCCATTGTCGCACTGGGAAAGAGTTTCTGACTGTCCACTCGATCCATGCCTCTTATCATCTTGTACTTTTTTTAGTTGACCTGATAGAAGTGTACAAGACGATTGTACAAGAAGATTGTACCCCATTGTTCAAGAAGTGTAGCAAGGTCAGGCCAGGGAACGTCTGGCCAGTGAGCATGATTTCAGTTGTAGGGAAGTTACTGGAGGGAAATCTGAGGGTAAGGTCTACCATCAGTTGGATAGTCAAGGACTGAACAGAAACAGTCAGCTCGGATTTGTCCGTGGGAGGTCACGTCCGACAAATCTTTTGGACCTTTTCGAAGAGGTAACAGAGGAGATAGAGGAAGGCAGGGCAGTGTATGGTGTCTATATCGACTTTAGTAAGGCCTCTGACAAGGTCCTACATGGCAGGTTGATCTGGAAGGTTAGGTTGCATGGGATTCATGGGGAGCTAGCGAGGTGGATTCAGAATTATCTCGATGATAGGAAGCAGAGAGTGATGGTTGAAGTTCGACTGGAGACCTGTGACTAGTGGGGTGACCCAGGGGTCTGAGTTGGGACCACTGTCAGTCATTTTGTACGTAAATGATTTGGATGTAAATGTACATGGCACGATTAGCAACTTTGCTGATGATACTAATTAAGGGCGTCTTGTTGACAGTGAAGCAGTTTACAATGACCTGCAAAGGGATCTTGATCAGTTCTGGATATAGGCTGAGGAGTGGCAAATGGATTCCAACTTAGATAAGTGTAAGGTTATTATTTTGGACAGTGAAACCATGGTGGGACTTAAACATTCAATGGCAGGGCACTGATGAGTGCAGTGGAACAGAGGGATCTGGGAATACAAGTGCACAGTTCACTGAATGCGGCTGCGCTAGTAGACAGGGCTATGAAAAAGGCGTTTAGCATGCTGGCTCTCCTCAGTCAGTGCACCGTGTTCAGGAACAGGGGCATTATGTTCCAGTTTTATAAGTCGCTGGTGACGCAGTACTTGAAGTATTGTATACAGTTGTCGTCAGCCTGTTATAGAAAAGACACTGTCAAGCTGGAGATGGTGCAGAAGAGATTTAGGAGGCCGCTGCCTGGACGAGAGGGCCTGAGTCACAGGGAGAGGTTGGCCACGCTGTCTGTTTATTCCCTGGGGCGCAGGGCAATAAGAGGTGACCTCATACAAGTTTATAAAATTCTGAGGGGTATGGATAAGGTGGACGGACGGAGACTTTTCTCCCAGGGTTAAGGAGTCCAAAACGAGAGGGAACAGAAACAAGATAAAACGGCAGAGATTTAAAATAGACCTGAGTGTTAACCTCTTTACACAGAGGGCAGTGAGTGCCTGGAACGAGCTGCCATAGGAAGTTGTGGAGGCGGGCACAATTGCAACATTGAAGAGGGATTTGTACACAGGAAGGTCTTGCAGGATTGTGGAACGAACGCGAACGACTGGGACGAGCAGGGAGGATGCTGTGGTCAGAATGGAGCAATTGTCCCGATGGGCCTGTTTCCGTGCTGTATTATTCTGTGAATCCATGACTCCTGCATTTCGTTCATCTCAATCCCGCACCTCCCTCAATGTTTCTCGACCTCCCTCTCTCTTCCCACCTTCCCTCCTTCCATCTCCCTTCCACAACGCTCCACGACCAATTGCCTTGCTCTGGGATAAGTGGATGTTTCTCTGTTCTTTTTGACACATCTGAAAGCCACGGATGAAAACGTAGATGGGTGGGGTAGAAAATGTGCAGATGACACAGTGATTAGTGGCGTTGTGGGCAGCGTAGACGGCTGTAAAAGAATGCAGCGGGATACAGATCAGTTGCAGATAAAGGCGGAGAAATTGCAGATGAGGTTTTATACGGGCAAGTGTGAGGTGTTGCACTTTGGGAGCTCAAGTGCAAAGGGAAAGAACGGATTTTATGGCCAGAACCTAAACAACACTGTTGGGGTGAAGGATATTGGAGTTCAAGAGCATCGCTTCCTGAAAGTGACCATGCAAGCAGATAGGCAGCTAAAGAAGGCGTACCGCATGTTTACCTTCATCACTCTGGGCGGTGAGTAAAAATGTTAGAAAGTCATATTGCTGCTGTTTCAGACATCAGTTGTGTCGCATTTAGAGTGCAGTGTGCAGTTCTGCTGGTCACACAATAGGATCGATGTGGCAGCTTCAGAGATGGTACAGAAGATGTTTGCCACAATGTTGCCTGGATTGGAGAGTAACAGAGACAAGCAGAGGGTGGACCGTCTTGGGTTGTTTTCTCTGGAGTTTTGGAGGCTGAAGGGCGATCAGATAGAAATGTATCAAGTTAGGAGAGGCAGAGATAATCCAGATAGTCAGAGTCTTTATCCGAGGCTGAAAATATCAAATGCTGGAGGAAATAAGTCCCCAGAGTCTGATGAGATAAACCCCATGTTATTGAGAGAGACAAGAGATGAGATTGAAGAGGCTTTGATCAAGACCTTCGGGTGCACACCAGCCACTGACGATGTGCACAAGGCATGGCGAGGAGTTAATGTTGTTTCGTAAGTCAAGAAGTGAAATAAGGATATTCCTCTAAGCAAAAGACCGGTGAGTCACGAAAGTGGTAGGGAAGTGATTGGAGAGGGTACTTAGGGATGGGAATTTTGAGCATTGGTGAAACCGTGGCTTAATTAGGGTCAGACAGTGTGGCTTCGAGCGGGGAAAGACAAGGCTACGAAGTTGATTGAGTACTTGAAGGAGGTGATGAAGTTCGTTGATGAAGGTAGGGAGATGTGAATGTCGTCTTCATGGATTTCAGTAAGACGGTTTGGAAGGTCCCTCATGGTCGACTCATCAAGAAGATTACGATGCCTGCGATTCACGGTGACTTGGCCGTTTTGATTCAGAATTGGCTTGTCCACAGATGTCAAGAGGGCAGTGGTCGATGGGACTTATTTTGGATGGAGGTTCTTGCCAACTGGTGTTCCACAGAGATCCGTCGAAGAACCGATGCTGTTTGTGATATATCAAAATACCCTGGTGAATATGTGGATCGGCGAGTTAGTAAGTTTGCAGACGGTACAAATTTTGGTGGTTTTGTGGATAGTGTAGAAGATCGCGAAAGGATATACCGGGAAACAGATCTGTTGCAGAGATGGGCGGAGAAGTGGCTGATGGAGGTTAATCCTGGAAAGGTGAAGTGTAGCGCTTTGGGAGATCAAATGTAATGAGAAAATACGTTGTGAATGGCAAGACCCTTGATAGTGTTGAAGTACAGATGGATCTTAGGGTGTAAGTGCAGACCTGCCTGAAGTGGCTGCAGAGGTTGATATGGTGGTGAGAAAGGCATGAGGCATGCCAGCCTTCCTGAGTCTGAACATGGGATATACGATCGAATGTGAAGGTGCAACCCGAACTCAGTACAGTCTGTGTCATTCTGGTCACCACAGTGCAGGAGGGATGCGAATCGTCTGGAAAGAGAGCAGAGGAGAATCGCTGGGATTTTACCTGGATTGGAGGATATGGCGAGAGACTGGATGGGCTGAGCTTGTTTTTCCTGCGAGATGATCTGAAATAAATCTACCAGATTGGGAGATGCACAGACAGGAGTGATCTCGAAAATATGTGTTCCCATGTCAGCCTGCCAAAAACAAGATGTGATCGGTTGAAGGTGACTGGAAGGGCTTTAAAACGGGACATGATTGGTCGGATTTCTACATTTGGTCCCAAATCCCTGTCATAAATAAAACAATTTGATCCCGCATTATTCCTAATGTGTCTGTCACCAGAGTCTGAATCATTCATTCCAGCCATCGCCCTCGCACTGACGTCACATTAAATGACACAATGTTCCCGAGTTTCTATCTCCATACTCTCATTCACAGAAAGGATTCATATGGATCTTTCACTTTGAGGGAACTGTTCAAAGTGCACAGACTTCCGGATCACACGTCCGCAAACCATTAGCACTTCAGAAAGATCACAGACCCCATTGATCCATCTCACTGAGCAGTACTAATTTGAATTATTATTGTCACATGTACCAAGGCACAATGGAAAAATATCTTCCACACAGTTCATTCAGGTCAATTCAGTATAACAATAACTTTGAGGTAGTACAGGGCAAAACAATAACTAAATGCAGAATAAAGTGTTACAGTTACAGTTAAAGTGCAATGAAGACACGCAAAGTCGTTGAAGATCATAACGAGGTCGATTCTGAGGTGGAGAGTACATCCATGTGGAAACCGTACAATAGTATGATAACAGCGGGATAGAAGCTGTCCTTGAGCCCGGTGGTATGTGCCTTCAGGCTTTTGTATCTTCTGCGGGATGGGAGGGGGAGAGGACACCCATGTGCGTGGGTATAAATCCTGGACATCAGCACGCTTTTGTCTTAGTCAATTTTCGTGTTGCTCCAGCCGTCCGGATACAAAGGGTTAACCGCAGGTGTTTGTTCAGTGAGTGTAATTAATGTCAGTCTGCACGGAGACTGATTGTGTCTCCAGGGTTCTCCCCACTGCTTTTAAAATCTGTTCCTTTCGATGAAGTGTCACAGTGTCAGTGGGAGCAGAGCCTCTGTCACTGACAGAGCGTAGCAGCTCCACAGAGGAAGAAGATCATTCGAGAGCTGCGGACAGTGATGTGGGATGCTACATGAACGGATGGAAACTGTAAACAGTAGAGTGTGAAGTTCTGGTCACCGATTGAAATCTGGGAACAGTGGAGTGAGGTTTTACAGGAATGGGTCGCGATCGGGAAACAGGAGAGTGGGATGTTGCAGCGATGGGGCGGGGTGTATTCCCATTTGCTCACTATATTTTATCGGACGTTTCTTGGATAACAGTGGAAATTCTGATCACCTATTTACTCCGGACAATTCAGCCCGTCTATTATCCTATCCTCGCTCTTGTTGCTGTTCCAGGTTAGTCCCTGTCCAACGAGTCGTCCAACAAACAGGAGAGAAGTAGTGGTCACAAGGTCCGGTAAAGTGTTCTGGTGGGTGAACTGTTCATTACGTGTGCCGATTAATAAAGCGGAAAGTCCTCACGAACTGAGTTCCGGTTGAGGGAGATGCCATACATAGAGCTGGTCCGTGTGCGGGGATCAACGCCTTGAATGCCGTTTATCTCAGTGTTACTTATCCTTCGTTTCTCGGTGCTATCTACTCATATTGCTGACACGTCCCCGTCTGCATTTATTTGTCGAATAAACCACTGGTATCTGCACTGCCGTTCCTGTAATTCACGCTCTCCTCACTGCTGTCGTGTCTGGTGATGCCAGCCGTCAGAACTCTCTGCGGCAATCAGTAAAATGATATCGTGGCATTAATCATGGTCTACTTTCAACCTGGAACCTGTTGTAGTTTCCCACCTCCTCCATCCCCCTGCCGGGCACTACGTGCAGGTGAATCAGACGACTCCGCCAGGGACCTGGGAAAATTTCACGACAATGTCCAGTGAGGCTGCGTCAAAATGTCCAACATAAAGTCGCTGCATAAAGAGCAGGAAGGGTGATCGTGTCTCCAACCCACACTGACCACCGGTCACCACGAAATGATCAGCGACGCTCTCACAGAGCACTGAGCAATAATCAGGATCAGGAGCCTCGGCTGATTCCGCACACTGACCAGATCAATATATCACCTCTCCCTCAACCGAAGATTCGATACTGAGGACTTTGATCTTTGTTAACTAGAACACGAAATGAATTTTTTCACTCGTCAGGCATCTTTACCGGACCACGGAACCACCTCTTCTCACCTGTCTGTTGGTCGAGGTGATGCTGTTATTTTCCCCTTACTGGTTGATTTCACTGATCTATAATCCCCGTCTCCAGCAGACAACCCCTCTGCCGGGTACAACCACCTCCAACTCTGAATCCAAGAACAGGTTTCTACATTTGATTTCCCTCTCTGTGAATCTGTTGACGTTGCTCCAAGACCGCTGTCATGTTTGTGTTTATTTCCCTCCTCACAGTGAACGTGCTGACGATTGCGGTCCTGTCGCGGGGAAAGTGCGGTCTTTCCAAAGGCGTCACTCTCTACCTGGTGGCCATGGCAACGGCAGATCTACTGGTCGTTGTCCTCGACCTGATACTGAGACAGATTCCGATTGTCCATTGGGAAGCTTTTGATTTCCTGTGGTACATCCCCGTGTGTAATATCCACGCCGTCCTGCTTTACGCAGCCACCGACTGTTCTGTCTGGTTCACCGTCGCTTTGACCTTTGATCGGTTTGTGGCCATTCGTTGTCAGAAGCTGAAAGCGAAATATTGCACCGAGAGAACGGCGGCTGTGTTTCTGGGGACGGTGACCGTGCTGAGCTGTTTAAAGAACATTTTCTGGTATTTCATCCTCTCAGACGTCTACCTGTTTGCTAATTTTCCTTGGTTTTGCTGGGAAAGAGACGGTGTTCTGTCCTCAGTGGTCTGGAGCGCAGTCGAGTTCCTCCATTACCTCCTCACGCCTGTGATCCCATTTTTCCTCATTCTCATGCTCAATGCTTTGACCATCAGCCACGTTTTAGTGGCGAGCAGAGCCCGCAGGAGACTCCGGGATCTCAGCAGTAGGGAGAGTCCCAGAGACCCGGAGATGGAGAGCCGCAGGAAATCCCTCATTTTACTCTTGGTTGTCTCTGGGAATTTCATCCTGTTGTGGGCGTTGTTTACGGTGAATTCTGTGTGGTTCCGATTGTATTACATTTCTGCGGCTGGGGTTCAACCTGATATCATAACTGAACTGGGCTTCATGCTACAGCTACTGAGCTGCTGCACAAACACGGCTCTTTACGCCGTAACGCAAACTAAATTCAGGGAGCAGCTGAAAGAGCTGGTGAAATCTCCCCTCACTCTCATTGGAAGATGCGCTCAGAGCGGAAAGGAGCTGAGTAATCCGCGCCGGTCCCCCGCCTGAGCCAACTCCGTCTCTCCCACTCCTAACACACTGGGGTAAACAGGCAGAATCGGGCCGGAAATTGTGAACTGGAAGGAATATCTTCTCAACACTGTGAATTTGATTTGCTCTATATGAGCTTTTTTCCGAAAACAAATTGTGTGTAATTCGTGTTTAATGTGCTTTACTTGCGAATGCTGCTGATATAACGGGATGTGTCTGTGATGCCGCTGCAAGTACGTTTTTCATTGCACTTGTGCGTTCGTGTACTTGTGCATCTGACAATAAACTCGACCTTGACTTTGAATTACCTGAGGTCTGTTCTCTTCGGCAGAATTGCTTTACGCTGTTTGAGGTTTAAATTCACAGATCCAGAGACTTGTGTTAGAAAACAAGGTACAGAACAGTAACAGGCCCTTCGGCCCACGATGTTGTGCCGGACTAATTAAAACGGTTTTTAAATGCTTTACTAAACTAATCTCTTCTACGACACAATGTCCGTAATCTTCCATTCGCTGTACATCCCTGTCACCCAATCGTATTTCCCTCATACCGCCACATCTGACAGAGCAATCCAGGCACCAGCACCCTCTGTGTAAAAAAAACCTGCCGCACACATCTCCTTTGAACTTGCCGCTTCTCACCTTAAAGGCATTTACTCTGGTATCAGACATTTCTTCCCTCGGGAAAAGATACCGTCTGTCTATTCTACCTGTGCTTCTCGTAATCTTATGAACTGCTATCAGTTATTTCCTCAACCTCCAACGCTCCAGATAAAAGAACCCAATATGTCAAACTTCCCCCAAAAGCACACACCCTCTAATCAAATCAGCATCTTGGAAGTTCGGCACGCTCTTCAAACACTCCTCATCCTTCTTGAAACGGAGCGATCAGAACTGAATGTAATACTCCAGATGCGGCCTGACAAGAGTTTCAAACAGCAGCGAGATAACTTCCCGTCTCTTGAACTCAGTGCCTGGACTAATAGAGGCAAACATGCCATACACCTTATTTGCCGCCCTATCACCCTGCGCAGTCACTTTCCGAGAGCTATGGATATCCACCACAAGACCTCTCTTTCCATCAGCGCTGTTGATGGTCTTGCCAGTAACAGTGTCGAGTCACTTTATATTTGATGTCCAAAAGTGCAACACCGATCATATGGCCGGATTGAACTCCATCTGCCAAATCTCCGCCCATATATGCAACTGACCTATATCCAACTGTACGATTTGTCAATCTTCAACACAATCCACAACAGCACCAATCTTTGTATCGTCTGCGAACTTAATAACTCACCCATACACATTTTCATCCACGTTGTTTTGAAAGATCACAAACAGCGGAGGTCCCAGTCCAGTCCCTGAGGAATATCAATAGTCGCGGAAATGCAACCAGAATAAGCCCCATCGATCAGGACCCACTGTATTCTTTGGGCATGCCGCTTCTGGATCCGAGCGACCAAGTTACAGTGGATCGCACGCATCTTCACAATCCCAATCAATTTATTATCACTGTCTTATATGCCGTGAAATGTGTTGTTTGGCCGCAGCAGTAAAGTACAAAGGCATTAAACTGCGAGAATCTAATAAATAAATCTACTTGCATGGTTCAAAATAAGCAACAATCACGTAGTGTTCATGGACGTTCAGAAATCTGATGGTCTCGGGGAAGAAGCCGTTCCTGGATAGTTGAGTAAGGGTTTCATACTTCCCGATGGTAGTAACGAAAACGCCATTTCTCGGATGGTGAGTCTCCTCAGTGATGGATGCAGCATTATTGAGGCACCGCCTCTTGAAGATGTCTTCGATGGTGGGGTGAGGTTTTGCTATTCCGCTGATGGAGCTGGCTGACTTCACAACCCTCTGCAGCATCTTTTGATCCTGCGTATTGGAGGCTCAGTACTAGCAAGCAGTCAGAATGCATCCTCCTTCATCTATAGAAATTTACAGACCACTTGATGACATACCATATCTCCTCAATCTCCAATCCTCCAATCGAAGTAGAGCACTGGATGTGGTGTACATGGATTTTAGTAAGAGGTTTAATAATGTTGTTCATGGAAGGCTTATCCAGAAAGTCAGGAGGCATGGGTTCCAGGGAAACCTGGCTGTGTGGATTCAAATTGGCTCGCCCACGGAAGACAGAGGGTGCTGGTAGATGGAGAGTATTCTGTCTGCATGTCGGTGACCAGTGTTGTCGCGCAGGGATCTGTTCTGGGCCCCTGCTCTTTGTGATTTGAAATATGACTTGGATGAGGATGCGTAAGGGTGGATTAGTAAGTTTGCTGATGATACAGATGTTAGTGGTGTTCTGGATAGTGTAGGAGGTTGCTTCAGATTACAATATATTTATAGAATGCAAAGCTGTGCTGAGAAGTGGCAGTTGGAGATAAACCTGGATAAGTGTGAAGTTATTCACTTCGGGAGACAGAATTCGAAGCCAGAAGACAAGGATAATGGCAGAATCTTTGCATTGTGTTGGAAGAGAGGGATCTTGGGGTCCACGTCCCTAGATCCCTCAAGCTTGCCAGACAGATCGATAGGATTGTATGGTATGCTGGCCATCAATAGTCGGTGTTTGAGTTCAAGAGACGCCAGGTAATGTTGCAGCTCCATGAAATTCTGGTTAGACCACACTTGGGAGTATTTTATTCAGTTCTGGTCACCTCATTATAGGAAGGATGTGAAAGCTTTAGAGAGGGTGCAGAGGATATTTACCAGGATGTTGCCTGGATTGGAGAGCATGTCTTATGAAGATGAATGAGCTATGGCTTTTCTATTTGGAGAGAAAGAGGAGAAGAGGTGACCTGATGGAGGTGTCCAAGAAGCATAGATCGAGTGGACATTCTGACACTCTTTCCCAGGGCGACAATGGCTAGCACGAGAGGACATAATTTTAAGTTTATTGGAGTAAGGTATAAGGGGGATATCAGGGGTAGATTTTTTTTTACACAGAGAGTGGTGGGTCCGTGGAACGCATTACTTGTAGGAATTGTGGGGGCAGATACATTAGGGACATTTAAGAGACAATTAGATAGACACATGAATGATAGCGAAATGGGCGGCTATGTGAGACGGAATGTTTAGATAGATCTTGGAACAGGATAAAATGTCGGCACAACATTGTGGTCTGAAGTTCCTGTACTGTGATGTGGTCTTCTATGTTCAGTAATCTATGGTAGTTTCGGTAGTTTCGGGAAGCTAATATCAAACAGAGTCCTTGAGGATTATAAATAAACAATTAAACAACTCAAGAAAGGAATTAGGAGAGCCAGGACGGGCCCTGAAATGTCCTTGGCAAGTGGGATTAAGGAGAATCCCAAGGCATTCTATACACTGGTCAAGAGATAGAGGACAACTAGGGAGTGGGTAGGACCAGTTTTCCAGCAAAGATTCGTAGAAAGTGGGAGACCTTCAAAAGCAAAATATTGAGAGTACAGAATCTGTATGTTCCCGTTCGACTAAAAGACAAGGCTTACTGGTTCAGGGAACCTTGGTTATCGAGGGATATTGGGTTCTGGTAAAGGAATAGGAGGTAGTGCATATCAGGTATAGGCAGATAGGAATGAGGTACTTGAGGAGAATAAGACATGCAAGATATCACTTTAGAGAGAAATAGGGAAAGCTAAAAGAGGACACGAGCTTGCTCTGGTAGACAAGGTGAAAGAGAATTCGAAGGGCTTCTGTTGCTATATTCAAATCAAATGGGTAGCAAGGGACACAATCTGTCCTCTTGAAGATCAGCATGGTCATCTACGTATGGATCCAAAAGATATGGGGGAGATATTAAATGAATTTTCTGTATCTGTGTTTACTCTGGAGACAGACACAAAGACTATAGAACAAAAGAGTAGTGAGGTCATGGAACGTAACAGGATTACGGAAGAGGAGTTGCTGGCTGTCTTGAGGCGAATGAAGGTGGATAAATCCCCAGGGCCTGACAAGGTGACCCTCTTGGACCTTGTGAGAGACTGGTGCAGAAATTGCAGGTGCCCTGACAGAGATACTTATAACGTCCTCAGCCAAGGGTGGGGTGCTGGAGGACTGAAAGATAGCCAGTGTTGTTCCGTTGTTCAAGAAAGTCTTGAAGAATAAGCCGAGAAATTATAGGCCGGTCAGCCTGACTTCAGTTGTGGGTAAATTATTGGAAGGTTATCTTAGGGACAAGATATGTAAGTATTTGGATAGACAGGGCCTGATTAGGGATAGTCAACATGGCTCTGTGCGTGGTAGGTCATGTCCAACCAATCCTGTAGGGTACTTCGAGGACGTTACCAGGAAGGTCGATGAGGGAAAGGCGTCGGACGTTGTCCGCATGGAATTTAGCAAGGCCTTTGACCAAGTAGCACATTGGAGGCTTCTCAAAAAGGTTAAGTCGCTTGGCATTCAGGATGAAGACCACGATGCCGATCTAACTAATTCCACTTGCGTGCACATGCTCTTCATCCCTCAGTTCTCTGCCTGCTGATGTGTCTGTCTGACTGCTGTATAAACGACAATGTGTGTGTTTCTTCCACCTCCCCTGGCAGTATGTTGCAGGGATCTACGACTCTGCGTAAAAGACTTGCCTCGCAAATCTCATTTAAACATTCCCCTCTCAACTTACACCATACCCCATAGTATTTGAGATTTCCTCCCTGGGAAAGAAAAGACTGACTTTCGACCATACCTCTGCTTTTTAAATGTGTCTATACTTCTATCAGGTCGGTCTTCCGCCTCTGACGTTCCTTCTCCAATTGTAAGTAATAGATACTGATCCAGTCAACATCCTGTTGAGCCTTTTCTGCACTCCCTCCAAAGCTGCCACCTAATTCGTATAATGTGGCGGTGATGCGCAACGCTATTACAGCGCCAGCGATCGGGGTTTGATTCCCGTCGCTGTCTGTAAGGAGTTTGTGCGTTCTCCCGTGTCTGCGTGGGTTCCCTCCGGGTGCTCCGGTTTCCACCCACATTTTAAAGACGTACCGGTAGGTTAATTTGGGGATTGAAAATGGGCGGCGTGGACTCGTTGGGCCAGAAGTGCCTGTTACCACGCTGTAAATAAAATTAAAAAAAAATAAGAACCAGATATTATACTTCAAATGTTGCCAGAGAAAATTTTTATGCAGCTACAAAATTATTCGCCAACTTTTATACTCAGTACCCTGACGGATAAAGACAAGCATGTCGTACGCCTTCTTTACCACCCCATCCACCGGTGTTTCCGCTTTCAGGGAGCTGCGAATGTTCATCCCACGTTCCCTCTGTACATAAATGTCACTGAGCTGCTGCCATTTCCTGTGTGCATTCCTCGTGTACTTGTCTTTCCAAAATGCATCACCTCACACTAATCCGGATTAAACTCCAGTTTCCACTTCTCCGCCACTGATAATCTGGGCGACATGTTCATATCCCTAAACTACCTGCACACGGATCATCCCTGGACACAAAGGGCACTTCGCAAGACTTGAACCTTCGGGGTATAACAGACTCCAGCTTTCCAAACGGCATTGATTGCCAGAAAATGTAACTGCTATTGAAATCCCCCTCTCACAGCGATTTAACCTGCTGAATATGCAACACACTCCAACAATATTCGTCTCTTTCCCCAGCAGCTGCTGCCCAACAACACCACATTGCACAACGTTGTGTCACAGAGCAGTTACACCCCCGTTCTGAAGGAGATTGAGCCTTAAACGCAGTCTGTGGAATAGGCCAACCCACTGACGCCCCATGTGGCAACTGATACCTGTGCTGAAGAAGAAGGCTGAAATCCATCTGCCTTTATTTGGTATCAAGGAATCTTAAACTGCATATTCAGAGCCGAAGGAATGTGGGCGGAGAATGTTTTCCTTCGATCTAAAGTTTCCTGGTTCAGTCCAGGGTTTCGGCAGCGTTACCTTCTGCTGTGGCTGTTTATGGGTTTTGATATGAGTGAATCCTTTGTCAGTAAAATCTAACTTTCGCTGATCGGATTGGTGAATTGAAGTGTGGAATCTACTCCTGCAGCAACGACGCAGTCAGAATCCAAGTCAATTTTCTTGACAACATACAAGGACGAACAGATATATGCGAATAACAACTGCCATTTTGAGCTTTTGCAGTGTCCAACAGTTTCGTGGCTTAACTCGTCAAAGCCCCTGTCTTGTGAACATGATGATTCCTGCTACAAATCCCTGTGGATCCTTTTATACGAAAACATGGTGTCGTACGATTAACGCGATGCCTCAACAAAGCCCCGTCATTTATTCGTGAATATAATCACCTAAACCATCGTGCTAAAACGCATTCATCGTGTAAAAATGGGGCAACAAAATTTTTTTCGTAAATATTCTGCAGATCTGCTAGTAGCTGGGCAGCGAGAAACAGAGATAAATGCTGAAACCAAAGTGATATAAATTAAAAAAAATCTGTTCTGCACCCTCCCCTGCCTTCTATTTTACGGCGTACTTTCGGCTTAGAGGGAATATCTGGCGCACATTGGCTCGTTTGGTTTATTATTATTGTCACATGTACGGAGAAAGAATGGGAAAAAAAACCTTGACTTGCATACTGTTGATATAGACCAATCCTTGACAACAGTGCATTGAGGTAATGCGCGATGAAACAATAACAGAGTGCAGAATAAAATGCTACCGTAACAAACAAAGTGCAGTGCAGGTAGGTAATAATGTGCAAGATCATAACGAGGTAGATAGTGATGTCAAGGGTTCATCTTCTCGGACTCAGGGAGGTATCATCCCTGTTTGCGGTGCTCAGTGCTTCACACTATTCAATTGGATCGTCTGTATGTGTACTACTGACACATTTCTGGAAAGAAACGTATGCAATTATCTTTACAGATGTTATAATCCTGCTCGCAGCGGGTTTACATTTACCTGAACGGTACAGTGATAATTCATTCTGAACGACTACAGTGAAAATTGTTAGGATTTTTGCTGTTAAACTGAGTACCTTTCGCTGTTTCATTGACGTGATGGAGACTCTGCGACATGGAACATGGCCTGCAGACGTTAATATCTGCAGATGTCCAGTATATCAGCCAGCATCTGTGGAGATTAAGCATGAGTTATTTTTCTGAATTGTGACCTTCCGGCGAGCAGTTAAGTGTTTCTGAGGAAAAAAAAACGAACGAATAAATGTTGTTTTGTCAACAAGATAAGACTGATATCATCTCAATGTTCACTGGAAGCTCCAAGTCGTAGGTCTCTGTACCTCCCTCTGCAGTTGACTTCTCCACTTATTCGCTGGGAGACCAGAATAAATGCGGATCGAAACCCATATCTTGTTCTCAGTGGCCATTAAAAGAGGCGCAGCTCAAGGCTGAGTTCTCAGCTCCCTGCTCTACTCTAAATATACTTGCGACTGTGCCGTTACTCACAGCTCGAACTCCATCTAAAAATTCGCCGATTACACCACTGATGCTGGCCAAATCACGAATGGTGACGAGGAAGCATACAGGAGTGAGATAGGTCAACAACGCTGCGCTGAATGTCAGCAAAACCAAGGAATGATTGTTGACTTCAGGAAGAGAGAAGTCAAGCGAACTGACACCGAATGGTCTGTGGTGGAAGGGGTGAGCAGCTTCAATTTCCATGCTGCATGACACAGTGACGCTCTGACCATGACTGCTGTGTGTCAACATCTCGGAGGAACTGCCCTGGACCCAGCACACAGATGCAACCGTCAAGAAGGGGCGTCAACATCTCGACTTTCTTCGAAGTCTAAGAAGATTTGGCATGTCGTCAATACATGGACAATCGTCTGCAGATATACAATGTAACGATCTGTCTTGTTGCATCATGGCCTGATATGAAGACCCCAATGCACAGAAAGGAAAGTGGTGCAATAGATCACAGTGAATGGGGGAATCAGCCCGTTATTTCAAGGGTACAGTTGTCCCCAACATCGAGGACATCTGCAGGAGGCTGTGTCTCAGGATGGCGACATCTGTCATTAAACGTCCCCAACACCCGGACTTCTTGATTCTACCATCAGGCAGGAGGTACAGGGGCCTGAAGACCCACACCTCAAGCTTCAAAGCAGCTTCTTCCACGCTGCCATGAGGTTCTGGAACCGACCGCAAAATTCCCAACACTACCCCGGTCGATTTTCTTTTTCTCTCCCTCAACATACATAACGTTGTTATGTTTACTTTATTTTGTCGTACAAGATATGACTAATTTAAGTTAACTTAAGTTCAACAACTTATACTTGTCATGTTTCAAATGTACTGTGCTGCTGCTGATAAAAGCTAATTTTCCTCTTATCGATACCATGCCAATAAGCCTGAACGTGAACTTGAGGGCTGCGTATAATACTCCGAGTTTCGTTTCACTCTTGATTAGTACAGTAGAAACATGAAGTCCTAACTCCTGTAACTCAGTGTCGTTACCAACGAAGTTAACCGTGCCAAGCACCTTTTTCATCACCCTGTCTACCCGTGTGGCTGATGTCAGGGAACTATGTACCTCGGTCTCCTTGTTTTACAGCACGCTCCATGGCCAGAACATCTTCCTGCCCTGGTTCAACTAACCAAAAGTGAAAAACCTCGCACTTATATGAGTTGGATTCCATCTGCCATTACTTGGCCCACCAGATGCTGCTGTAATGTTAGACAACAGTCTTCACTGTCTGCTGCACCAACAATGTTGATGTCACCCAGAAACTTGCTAACCTTTCCAACATCTTTGTCATCCAAATCGTTCATGTATATGACAAAGATAAGTGGACTCTGCTTCGCTTTTTGTGGCACTCCACTGGTCGCAGACCTACAGTCTGAATAACAACCTCCACTACCTCCCTCTGCCTGCTTCCATCATGTTAAGTTCGTATCCAGTATTCCATTTGACCCTGGATCCCATGTGTTCCAATCCCCAGGAAAGCCAAACATACGGGACCCTGTCAAAAGCCTCGCTAAAGTCCATGTCGACAACCTCTACCACCCTCCCCTCGTCAATCTTGTTCTTTACCTCTTCAAAACTCTCATTCAAATTTGTGAAGCCAGATTTCCCACGCACAAAATTATTCCGAGTATCTATTATCCGTTCCCGTGTTTAAAATGCTGGTAAATCCTGTCAGAACCTCATCCAGTAACTTTCCCACAACTAATGTTAAGCTCATCGACCTGCAGTTCACTGGCTTGTCCTTGCAGACCTTCTCAAATACCGGCACATTGCCAATCTGGCAGTCAACCTGTACCTCACACGTGGCGAACAACCATGCAAATATCCCTTGCAGGGCCTCGACACATTCTTCTGCTTCCCAAAATGTCCCAGGGAACAATTTGTGACCCAGAGGTTTATCCATATTAATATCACTTAAGACAGCAAGCACGTTCTCTTTCCCACTGTGGGCATGTTACCCGAGATCAACATTCATTTTCCTTAATTCCTCAGCTTCCATGACCTGTTGCACGGCAACTGCTGATGATACATATTCATTTAACACCCCGCCCATTTCCACTGCTGCCGCACATAGACGACCACATTGATACTTATCGGGGCCTATTCTTTCCCAGTTGCATTTCTAATTCGTATATACTTGACAAATCTTCATTCCCATTTTTGCCCAAATGATTTCCCTCTTGTGTACTACATCTTTTGCATACTGCTACATCTCTCGAACTCCTCAAGGAATTCACGATACCAGCTGTACATACAGAGGCATGCAAAAGCCTGGGCACCCCCGGTCAAAATTTCTGTTACTGTGAATAGCTAAGTGAGTAGAAGATGAACTGAGCTCCAAAAGTCATAAAGTTAAAGAGGAACTTTCTTTTCAACATTTCAACCAAGATTAGTGTTGTAGCGGCTAGCTACACACCACGAAATGAAGACACAGAGTCGCTGGTTTCAAAATGAGAGGTCGAATGCAGACCCAGGGCGCGGGGCTCCTTTAATAGCTGAAACTTCCCGCGCTACAGTTCCCGCGCTGACGTCACGCGCTGGTCAACTGACCTTCCCGCGCGAGGGCTTTCCCAGCCCAACGCTGGGGAAGAAGGAGGGCCCCGCTCCATCTTGAATTGCGCCTTCCTTGGACGTCGCGATGTCAGGAGCCGGTTCGATGCCGGTGCGGTGAGTCGCTATATAACCTCCCCCAGAACCGGCAATACCGTCGTGAAAACCAGAATTAAATAAACTATGACTTGGGTGGCCTGCCCTTGCGCCACGCTCGCTGTACCCCCATGGGTTGGTCCGAGTCTAAATGAGCCGACTTTAGTCAGTCAACCGTAAACACCTCCCCGCGTCCCCCAATGTCCAGCAGGAAGGTAGATCCATTGTTCCTGACGACCCAGAATCGCTCTTCGTACGGCCGTTGCAGCGGTGATCGGTGCGCGCCCCTACTGACGAAGCCAAACTTACAGTCTTGGGGGGAAGTCGGCATACGGGTCGGGGCCTGTCCGTGTCGCCAGGTGGGAATCGGGGTCAGGCTTCCAAGCCGATAGCGCAGCCGGTCGAGCTCCGCGGCAGGTTCTTCCTCCGGCCCCCTAGGGGCTGGTAGGAACTCGCCCGGGACGACTAAAGGCGTTCCGTAGACCATCTCCGCGGACAAGGCCTGCAGGTCCTCTTTTAGCGCTGTGCGTATCCCCAGCAGGACCCAGGGGAGTTCGTCTACCTAGTTGGGCCCCTGAAGGCGGGCCATGAGTGCCGACATCAGGTGGCGATGAAACCTCTCCACCAGCCCATTGGATTGCGGGTGATAGGCGGTGGTGAGGTGGATCCGGGAACCCCACAAGTCGGCGACGGCAGACCACAGGCCAGAGGTGAATTGAGCTCCCCTGTATGAGGTGATATGTGCCCTGGCACCGAAAAGGGCAACCGAAGTTGACAAAAGGGCCCGTGCGCAGGACTGGGTGGAGGTGACTGCGAGGAGAATGGCTTCAGGCCAGCGGGTAACACGGTCGACAATCGTGAGGATGAAGCGCACTCCTCGGGAGACCGGGAGGTGGCCGACCAGGTCGACATGGATATGGGCGAACCTCCGGCAGGTAGCTTGAAAATCCTGCTGTACTTTCGAGGTCTGGCAGAGAGTGCAGGACCGGGCCCATTGGGAAACATTTTTACGCTGGCCATGCCAGACGAACTTGTCTGAAACCATCCGGACTACTGTCCGGATGGATGGGTGTGCAAAGCTGTGGATGGCATCAAACACCTATCGGCGCCTGGCAGCTGGGACGATGGGGGTGGGGTATATCTGTGGAGATATCGCAGAGCAGGGTGCGCTTACCGAGGCCTACCAGTAGGTCTTGAAGTTGCAGGCCCGAGACTGCTGTGCGAAAGCTGGGCATCTCCATTTCCGTTCGCTATGCCTCCGCCAAGGCTCCAAGATCTATCGCCTGGACAAAACTTGGATGGCGAGCAGTGACAGTGCATCCGCGACCACGTTCTCTTTCCCAGACAGATGGCGGACGTCAGTGGTGAACTCTGAGATGTACGACGTGCTGCTGATGCCTTGCTGACCAGGTATCTGAGACCTTGTTGAAGGCGAAGGTCAACGACTTGTGGTCAATGAAAGCTGTAAACGGACTGCCCTCCAAGAAGAAGCGGGAGTGCCTGATGGCCAGGTACAACGCCAACAGATCGCGTTTCAAGGCGCTATATTTGAGCTCTGGTGGTCGAAGGTGCCTGCTGAAGAACGCCAGCGGTTGCCAACGCCCTTCGATAAGCTGTTCTGGAACGCCTCCGACATCTGTGCTGGAGGCGTCGACCGTGAGGGTAGTCGAAAGGTCCGTGCGAGGCCAAGGCCTGCTTGGTTTCGACGAACGCGGTGTGAGCCTATTCCGACCAAATAATGTCCTTGCTTCAGCCTGACAGGAGAGCAAACAACGGGCCCATCATGCGGAAGCGGATGGTATGAACCGGTGATAAAAGTTTACCATACCGAGGAAATCCTGCAGTCCCTTGATGGACGTGGGTCTGGAGAAATGGCGGATGGAGTCGACCATCGCAGGCAGGGGCGTTGCGCCGTGTTTGTCGATCCGATGGCCCAGGAAATCAATTGTCTCCAACCCGAATTGGCATTTGGCTGGGTTGATGGTCAGGCCGAAATCCTTCAGGCGAGAAAAGAGTTGGCGGAGATGCGTGAAATGTTCCTGGCGGCTGTTGCTGACGATCAAGATGTCGTCGAGGTATATGAAGGCGAAGTCAAGGTCGCGCCGGCAGCGTCCATCAGTCGTTGGAAGGACTGAGCAGCGTTGTTGAGACCAAAGAGCATCCGGACGAATTCAAAGAGGCCGAAAGGTGTGATCAGCGCCGTCTTTGGAATGTCGTTCGGAACACTGGGATCCGGTGATACCCGCGGACGAGGTCGACCTTGGAAAAAATGGACCGCCCGTGCAGGTTGGCAGCAAAGTACTGAATCAGCGGCACGGTGTACCGGTCCGGGATAGTAATGTCATTGAGGCGTCGGTAATAGCCACAGGGTCTCCAGCTTCCGGGTGCCTTGGGGACAATGTGTAGCGGAGAGGCCCATGGGCTGTCCGACCTCCGGGTGATCCCCAGTTCCTCCATTTTTTTGAATTCCTCTTTCGGAGGCGAAGCTTGTCTGGGGGTAGCCGCCTGGCGCAGGCGTTGAGGGGAGGGCCCTGGGTCGGGACGTGATGCTGGACACCGTGCCTGGGCAAGGTGGTGGAGAACTGGGGCGTTAGTACGGATGGGAACTCTGCCAGGACCCTGGCAAACTCGTTGGTCGACGTGGTGACCAGATGTGGGGCCGGTAGCTTGGCCTCACCCAAAGAGAACGTTTGGAAGGTCCTGGCATGTACCAAACCACTACCCCGCAGGTCAACCAGCAGACTGTTGGCGCGAAGGAAGTCTGCCCCGAGGAGTGGTTGCGCGACGGCGGCCAGGATGAACCTCCAAGTAAAGTTGCAGGTGCCGAACTGGAGGTGTAACAAACGGGTGCCAAAGGTCCGAATGGCGCTGCCATTGGAGGCTCTGAGGGCAGGTCCTTGTGTGCAGTTGCGAGTCTCACGGTTGTTGGGAGGCATGACGCTGACTTTGGCTCCGGTGTCCACTAGGAATCGATGTCGGGAACGCTTGTCCCGCACATGCAAGAGGCTATCCGGGTGGCCAGCCGCCGTAGCCATCAGCGGCGGCTGGCCCTGGCGTTTTCCCGGACCTGCATGGTGGCCGGCATCTGCGGGCGTCAGCGCCCCACCGCTGGTTGTAGAAACACCATTGGTCGGTCGGTGTCTCAGTCCTGGTGACGGGTGGGGTGCGTTCGATTGCCGGGTCTCGCCTGCTGGGCCGCTGGGTACGTGGCGTGGCAACGTGCTCGGCGGACGTCCCGCTGTCTTTTTTCGCCCGCCAAAGGACATCCGCCTGGGGGGCCACCTTCCGGGGGTCGCTGAAACGGCATCCGCCAGGAGCAGGTGGATGTCGTCGGGTAACTGCTTCAGGAAGATCTGCTCATACAACAGGCAGGGTTTATTCCCGTCTGCCAGCGCCAACATCTCGTTCATGAGCGCGGAGGGGGGTCTTTCTCCCAATCCATCGAGGTGGAGGAGTCGGGAGGCCCGTTCGCGTCGGGAAAGGCAGAAAGTTTCCAGTGGAGGATCTTGAACTTATCGTACTTCTCCTCCTCCGGGGGCGCCTGGATGAAGTCCTCGACCTGCGCTGCGGTGTCTTGGTCGAGGGTGCTCACCACGTAATAGTACTTGGTGACTTCCCTGGTGATCTGGCGAATCTGGAACTGGGCCTCGGCCTGGTCTAACCAGACACGGGGCCGCAGGGTCTCTAAGGTGGGAGGTTTAAGGGTTACTGCCTGTACTTTTTGCTGTGCAGACAACTTCGGTCCAAAGCCGTCTGGGCCGTCGGGGTCACCAACGTAGCGGCTAGTTACACACTCAAAATGAAGACACAGAGTCGCTGGCTCGAAATCAGAAGTCGAATGAACAACAGGGGCGCGGTGCGCCTTTAATATCCCAAAACTTTCCGAGCTACAGTTCCCGTGCTGACGTCACGCGCGGGTCACCTGACCTTGCCGCGCGTGGGCTTTCCTCGCCCGACGATGGGGAAGAAGGAGGGCCCCGCGCCATCTTGGATCGAGGCCTCCGACTAATTTCGCGATGTCGGGAGACGGTTTGATGCTGGTTCGGTGAGTCGCTAGGCTAAACTTTGTTTATTTTAATGTGAGACTCCTGACAGGTCAAGCAGGTGAACCCAGGGCATGGGGTGGATCATGGGATTATGGTGTTGCAGCTGATACGGGGCGGAGAAGGCAGCTCAATATGCCAGGATACAAATGCTTGGGGCATGAGAGTGGTGGAGGCAAGTTGAAGTTTTGATTGGGAGAACATTACAGCGGTACCTAGAGAGGATAATCCAGAACGTCCAGCGAAGCAAAATGGGTAGAATTTAGAAATCAGAAAGTTGTGTTCACTTTGATGGATTATGAGTTATCTATCCCCTGCCCATTTCCATCTCCACCCCGTCCTCCTGCCAACAGCCAGCAGGATTTAGAGGAGGGAATGTGCAGGGAGAAACAGAGAGCTGTCGGAATAATAGGCTGTGATAATAATGCACAAAAATGCTTGAGAAACTCAGCAGGTCAGGCAGCATCTATGGAGGGAAATAACCAGGTGGAAGTAGGTGATTATAAATTCCCTAATATGGATTTGGACGGCCGCAGTATGAAGGGATTAGATGGGCCAACAAATGTTGAGTGGGTCCAGGAAAGTGTTTTCAAGAAATGTGAAGATGTTCCTCCCAGAGAGGGGGCAACATTCACCTCCTCCTGGGACGTAAGGCTGGGCAAGTGACTGACGTTTCAGTGGGGGAGAACTGTGGCACCAGGGACCATAATCCCATTATTTTTTAAATAGTTACGGGAAAGGATCGGGCTGGTCCGTGAATTAAATCCTAAATTGAGGATAGGCAAATTTTGATATCATTGGACAGGAAGTTGCAAGGTTGATTGGGAGAGTCTCTTAATAGGTAAAAGGATTTATAGCAAGTGGGAGTCATCAAACGTGGGAGAGGAAGATTTCAGGGCTAAAGTCTCCCAGTTGGAGTGAACGGCAAGGCTGGCAGGGTAAGAGAAGCTGATTAGATTCATGATGGGTATTGAGGATCTGGTCAGAAAAACATAAGGAGGCACAAGTTTCAGCAGCTCAGATGAAGTGAATACCTTGAGGAGTATAAGAAATGCATAAGTACACAAGATGGAAGTTAAAAAATCAAAGAGAGGACATGAGATATCCCTGACCGATCAGGTAAAGAGAAATCCTGAAGGATTCTGTAAGCAAATTAAGATCAAATGCGCAACTAAGGAGAGAATAGGTTCCCGTATGGATCAGTGTCATTGTCTACCTGTGTAGCCACAGGACATGGGTAAGTTTTTACATGGACACTGGTCATCTTTATTTACTGCAGGGAAAGACATGGGAGTTTGTGAGTCCAGTGAAGAGGATAACGGTATCCTGAAACACACCAACAAAATGAAAGTGGAGGTGCAGGCAATCTGGATAAATCCCTGGCGCCTGTATCTGAGGATGCTGTAGGAAGTAGGTGCGGACAACGCCAGGGCTCTTGCAGAGATTTGTTTTATCATCCTTAACCATCGGTGAGGTACCGGAAGACTGAAGGATGGATAATGTTGTGCTTTATTGAGGAACGCTGCAAGGACAAGCCAGAGAACTACAGGGCGGTGAGCCTCACATCAGTGGTGGGAATGTTACTGGATGGGACTCTGAGGGACAGAATCTGCCAGCATTTGGAAAGTCAGGGACTGTTCAGGGAAGTCAGCATTGCTTTGTCCATGGGAAATGATGTCTCACGGATTTGACTGAGATTTTGGAAGAGGTGAAAAAGGAGTTCGATGAGGTCAGGCTGGTAAAAGTTGTGCACATGGTATTTGTCAATGCCCTGAAAACGTCCTGCCTGGTAAGCTGGTCTGGAAGGTGAGATCACATGGGATAGAGGGTGAGCTACTGAATGGATACAGCACAGAACAGGCCTTTTGGCCCATAATGTTGTGCCGACATAGCTCATCCCTCCTACCTACAGAATGCCCATATCTTTCCATTTTGCTCACATTCATGTGCCAATCCAAGCCCCTCTTAAAAGCCCCCAATGAATGTGCGTCCACCACCTTATCTGGCAACACATTCCAGGCATCCACCACTCTCTCAGTAAAAAAACATACCCCTTACGTCTGTTCTGAACCTACTCCCTCTCATCTTAAATGCACGCCCTCTGGTATTGGATCGCTCAAGAATGGGTAAAAGATATTGCTTGTCCACCCTATCTATGACCCGCGTAATTTCAGTTCAGTTTTAAATTCTGACAAAGTAGCACAGGAGGCATTTATTTGAACAACTCCAAATTATGTATTGATAATTCAATTACTTAATTTCTATATTTATGAGTTGTGAATGATTGTTTTAAAACTGACTTTATAAACTGACGATGGATTTTCCCAGCAAGATGACCAAAAATTAGAGAAGTATCAAAAATGTAAAGCATCATGCCGATTTTATATGTGACAATAGTTGTGTAAATCATAAATATAGGTAATTTAGTTTACTTGAACATGCAACAATGTTTTCAATATGTGTTACTGTCGAACTAAAATTAGTCACATAACTAATTGTAGCAAATCTGGCATCAGGTTCTAACTGTTGTGCTGCTTTGATTCGCTGCTGAATGTTATTTTTGCTTTAGCCCTTGTGAGTGTACATTATAATCACTCATGAAGGACTGAGTGATTTAGTGGACTTGGTGGAAGGAGGCAGGGGTAGGAGGGGAGGGTTGTTTTTCAGATTGGAGGCCTGTGACCAGCGATGTGTGGCAGGGATGGGTGCGGCTCCCCTGTTGTTTGTCATCTGCATTCATGTTTCGAGAAGAATGTTGGTGGCGTGTTTACAGATGACACCAAACTTAGTGGTGTCGTGGACAGTGCGGAATGTTGTCTAAAGTTACAACAGGATACTGATCAACTGGTAAAATGGGCAAAGGAATGGCAGGTGGAATTTAACTCAGACACATGTGGAGTGATGCATTCTTTGGGAATTTAAAGCATGCCGGGACATCCATGGTAAATGGCAGTGTTCCGGCTGGTGCTGTTGAACAGAGAGACCTAGAGGTACAAGGACATTGTTCCCCGCAGGTGGCAACACAAGTAGACGGGGTGTTGAAGAAGGCACATGGCATGCTTGCCTTCATCGACAGAGCCAGTCAGTACCGGAGGTGGGACCTCATGTTCCAGTTCTGCAAGGTGTTGGTGTAAAGTGTTGTGTGAAGCTCCAGTCCCGATGCTGTAGGAAGGATGTGATTAAAATGGGGAGGGTGCAGAAAAGTTTCACAAGGATGTTGCCTGGACTGGAGGGTTTGAGGGATTGGATCGGCTGGGACTGTCTCCCTGGAGTGAAAGCGGCTGAGGTTGACCTTACAGAGGTTTGTAAAATTATGAGGGGCAGAGTCACAGTCTTCTCCCCAGAGTTGGGGAGTCTAAACGTAGAGGGATAAAGTGAAGGGAAGAGGGGAAACATTCACAGGGAATCTGAGGGGTGAGGGTTCCATACAGAGAGTGGTGGGTCAATGGGTAAATGGAACGAGCTGCCAGAGGAGGTGGCAGAGTCAGATACAATGACACGGTTGAAGCAAACACATGGACAGGGACGGGGAGATGAACGTTTTTGTGGAATATGGAACAAACGCAGTGAAAGGGAATTGGTGCACATGGCCACCTTGGTCAGCACGGGCAAGTTGTTTGGAAGGGCTTGTTTCAGTCCTGTACACGTTTATGAATGGATGAATTTATAAATCTGCTGGGACCGCTCGGGTTCCTTCAGGGCTCAGAGCAGCACAGGTCAGCAGCACAGGTCAGTGTTACTCTCTGGTCCTCCTCACGGATACCCGGAGCTTAATGCCCCATGTAAAACACCTTTCACACAGACGTTCCCCCAGACCCTTCCCCACACCCATTGCCCGCGGACACCTCTGTGTCCGACATTCCCAACAGCCCCGTGTATCGGGGCCCTTTTCTCCACCGGGCATAGGTACAACCAGCAACCTGCTATGGGCACAGCCGGGACAACCACACCGGTGGGACTGGAATCAGACAGGGACCAGGCCAGGTAAGGGCGGCATCCGTCCTTCTCTCGCTGTGAGAAGATGATCACGTGATGTGGGATTTATCAACACCTGTCCTCATCTGACGTTCAACTTTGTTCCAACCTACATCCCCGGTTACACATTCTAATAGCTGCAGCACTGGAATGGGTTCATTCAGTCTCGGTCACTACAGACATCAGAGCCCGGTGTGGACAGAGAAGGACACAGTCAGAAACAGTGTCGGCCCCCAAATAGTGAAGCCCTGGGATCCTCAATAATGCCCTCCTACGGTGGCACAACCCCTGTACATTTGTCTCTGCCAAAGATTACATTCTGATGTTTGGCATGTCACTTTAAGTCTGGAATTCCCACATCAGCGCTATCCTGGGAGCAGCTGGTGTAACATGGTTGTTAAGTGAGTGTACCTAACGTCAATGATCAGGAGACAGGTGCCGCTGGAGAGTTCTCTCCTCTATAACAAGTGCTGCCGTTAACATCTCATCACTGGATTGGCAACGGGCCTGCATGTTGCATCAACTGAGAAATGACCACTTCTCCGTGAACATGGGAGCCCGGACACTTGGAAAAGTTCTGGCCATTTACTATCCAGTTCTGGCAGCTGTCGGTGTTCCTGGTGCGTAGTTACACACAGGTCCTCACCCTGTTCATCTTTGTTAACTCTGTCGGTGCTGCTGATGCACCTGGGCCGCATTAATGTCCTGTTACACTGCTGCATAATTCTGTGGGTGATGTCTGCTCAATCCTTCTGTTGCTTTCAATTTTACCCCGTGCCTTCATTCAAACTGTGATCTCAGGCAGAGTTGCCGTGTTGTATTTTGACTGCTGACGGTGTTGCAGTGTGAAGTGAAAAACAGCCGCCAGTGTCAGGTCATCAGTGACGGTGTGAATTTACACAGTGTAGTGTCTGGGTGTGTGGGCAGAGAGGAGTAACACACTAATGGTCCCAGTCTGTGAAATACACCGTGAAATAACCCAGATTGGGTGTCCCTGCATGTCTCAGCTGTTACAGCACTGAGGGAAACTAACTTGCTGTCAATGACTTACTTTCCATTTCAGGGACTGTAGATCAGCCGTTGATGCTCCCGCCTGCGTGTGACACAGGCGTTGTCGCTCAGCTGCCTATGCCACGCTCAAGGTTCACATCCATCCACTTTCTTTATTCGCAGGCAGTGCGGAATGTTTCCACATCCCGGGATAAATCCCCGCTGGTCTGCAATAAAACCTGAAACTGCTGGCAAAACTCAGCAAGTCAGGAGGCACCTGTGGAGTGAGAAACAGTGAAGCATTCAGGTCGAAATGTGTTGATTCGGACCAAAAAGGGAGCAAGCAAGTTAATGCAGGTGGCAGAGGAAGTGGGGAGGGCAATGGGTGGAACACAGGGGATGTCCTGAACTGGGTGAGATGATGGTGCCGTTGAACGGAGAGTTGAGCTCCTTTGTCTGTGTGATGTGTTGCTAATGTTGTGAAGTCCACGGTGATGTTGTGAAGTCCGAATGATGTGGTGAAGTTGATCGGTCGAGGTCCTCCCACTTGATGCAAATATGATGAAAGTGAGTCCGTTGTGATTTTACTCTGCCTCATAATGTGTGTTTTAGATGTTGGCTTGTAGTGGACAAGGGGGTGTGGGTGTCTGTTGTTTCCAAAAGACTATGATAGCGAATTTATGGCCCTCACTTTCTATGCCAATTTAAAAATTGGTGGTGTCCAGAATGTCAATTATCTCTTTGATTGTTATATCTTTTACTTTGGGTTATGGTTGTCAAAGGTTTGAATGCCTTTCTTTAAATCCATTTTCGAATCTGTCCACATTCCCCACATGTCATCTAGTGACTGTCGTAACACATGGGTCGCCTGGGGCTCTTCTGGAAGACTGTCTCTTCCCAGACTGCCATAGATCTGTTGGCATAAGCTGGGGCAGACTTCTTCCCCGTTGTTGTCCCTTTGATTTGTAAGCAGAATTCATCACTGAATTCCAAGTCATTCTTTTTCAGGCCCAGGTAAATTAGTTTGACCAAAGATTTATCTGTTCTGTCAGTGTCAGGGTTTTTTCCTTGGATATTTTCAATATCCTTCAGGCCCGTCTGTTTGTTTGTGTACGGGTTTCCAATGTCCACGGTAAAGAGGGTGGTATCAGGGGTCACGGTCAGGGAGTTAACAATCTGTGTAAACTTGTATGTGTCTTTGATACAGCTCGGAAGTTGCTGCATCAAAGTCTGGGATAACATTGTACAGTCTGGCCTGCTGGCATATGCCCAGTAAATTCAAGCATTTCCATTTATCCACCATTTTAGGTTTTATTTCAGATTTTCAGCATCCACAGTTCTTTTTAATTTCCCCACTGGTCTGTGGCTTTGATGCTCCGTGTCCAGAAATGAAGCAGCTTTTCCAGTTCTCTTTGTACCTTGTGGTGATATTTGTGCTCGGTTGTTCCTGGATGAAGTACATTTCAGACTATGTTCCGGAGAGATGGGGCCGTGTTATTGCCGGGACTGAATACATTTCAATCCCTGTCCAGTGTTTGACCAAATCTGTGATCAGACCTGGGGCGTGGAATTGGGTGACAAACGAGGCGCAAGTCCGTGTCTGTTACCCACCCCTTGTTGCTCTGCGAGGGGAACCTCTGTGTTTCCACAGCCCTCGCACCAGCTGACTGAAGAAGGTTGTTGAACATATGAACCCTTGTGGGTGTCGGTTCCGCCACAGTGGTGTGTGGTGAGAAACGTCATGGAGAAAGGCAACACCTGTTCCAGTTAGTAATGGGTCTGTGAGCTGCGGGGCACTGAGCCTGCGGGTGACGGTACTAGGCAACGTCGTTTGTTGTCTGAGGACACACCGGAATAAGCTCCTGAAAAGGGGATTGGATGGGTTGGTGCGGTTAAGGTTGTGTCTCACAAAGAGGCATGTGGGTTCAGAGGTAAACTTCCCATGGTCACTGATTTTACCTGAGAATCGATGTTGAGTCCTCTGCACGCTACAGATCTCCCGACCTTGTTCACTGGTTCTATCTACATTCTTCACCGTATTTGCTTTACTGTGAATGTACAGTGTTGCAGTTGGTGTGAGACCTTTTGAATTTTGCTCTTGGTCATTCCTTCATGTTCGTGGGTTTTTGCTTCAAACTCATTACTGAGCTCGGTGTCAGATTCTGAGCTCTTCTTCTCCGTGGGCCGCCCAGTGGCTCGGCTGCTAGAGTTATGCCTCACAGTTCAAGCGACCAGGGTTTGATGTTGACCTTTTGTTCTGTCTGTATTGAGTTTGCACATTCTCCCTGTCAGCGCGTTGATTCCCTCTTAATGTACCGGTTTCCACTCCCACCCAAAGATGTGTGAGTTAGTTGTTTATATCGCTGCTGTAAGTTACACAATTGTCGAATCTGGGGTGAATGGATATGAATGCTGGATGAAAACTTTCGTCGAAAAATCCATAATGTTATTCTGTTTGAACGGAAATCATTGTGTCAAATGGATTGCGCGTGCACAGATCTTCAAAAGGTTTGTGGGGTATGTCAGTCAGGCACCTGAACTGCATGCAGGGGATTTTCTATGTTATCCCAGAGACACAATATTACGTTTGAATTGGTTGGCACACCACTTTGGTCACAGTTTGAGCATCGCGGTGAGATATCGTCTCCAAATTACAGCAATGATGTGATTTGACCGGAGGGACAAAAGTGGATATTTACGAACCTGTTCTTCCATATGGAAAGTTGGAGTCAAGAGAAATTACTGGAGAAAGTGGATATGTTTTCGGTGGCACCAAAGGTGAGGGAGTCTTAATGAAGAGGCAGATAATAAATGTTGGCCAAGATAAAGAGTTAATGCAGCATTTCCCTCAGCAAAGGTTATAAACCTGGGCAAAAAATGCAGCAAGATAAGAGAGGAGGGAAGAAAATGTCTTTGACATTCAGCGTCAGTATCACCTGCACCTATACCCACCCTCCCCCCCCCGGTCCCCTCTGCAACTTCAACCTCCCCGGTCCCCACTGCACCTTGACCCTGCCCGGTCTCCATTGCAACTTCACCCTGCCCAGTCCTTACTGCACCTTCGCCCTGCCCGGTCCACACTGCACTTTCACCCTTCACGGCCGGTCCATATTGAACCTTCACCCTACCCGGTCCCCAAGGCACCTTTACCCTGACCGGTCCCCACTGCACCCTGTCCATTCTGCACGTGATCGATATTCTGCCGTGCCTAATCTCAGTTTCACTATTCCCATTGCCCAATCCATCCCAACCAGCTCTCTCCTAATTAACATGTGCACGGCCCACTCCGCTCTGCACTTTCCAACTGCCCAGTCCTCACTACACGTTGATCATGCACACTGCCTTTTGTGACTTCCCTTCGATGAACTTTGCCTGTAATTATGCTCTGCCCTGTCAGTCGTTAGTCTGTCCACAGCCCTTTGCAGCCCCAGCACTCTCAGCAGTTGTAGCTTCATCATGCTTGTTCCTGATATGTGGTTTATGGAGTCTGCAGCAGAATCTGGTTCTCTCTTATGAGAAAACAGTCAAGTGTCCGGAAATGTCGGCCAGCAGGTTATCTATCCTTTTACTCTTCAGTATACCCGTCAGTCTTATTGCTTCATGAAGCCAGCAGTGGTATATGTTATGTGCTTTCCTTTGACTCACCCACCGCACTTCACACAGTGGGCGTCAGGTACATCTCACCTGCACGCGCACGAGCATGGGGATTTATGTCCTGACCCAGTGCTAATCCCGAGTTCAGCTGAGCCAGGTGGTGAAAACTTGTGTGAACAGCCTTGAGAAATTAGTCAATCCATTGAAGGAATTGCGACTTCAAATGCAACCACGTGTGGAACTAGTTGTCAACACAGTTATTGCCTCAGTTACCGTTCCTGCACACCACAAACTCGGTTTGCTGTTGGATCATTTATGTCTTTGTCCCCACCCGTGCCTGTTCTCCAATAACTACATTTTACTCATGCATTTATGACGGCACAAAAGGAGGCCAAACGGTCCAATGACTCCACGTTATCCCCAAAGCAGTATCCCGTCAGCCACTTGCCTCTCATATTTACTGCAGTGCAGAAGCTTATTTCCCCTCACATCCCCAACCCTCCGTGGTGCCCCTCTTACCATAACCCTGTACTATGGGGGAATTTACAGCAGCCTGTTAACACACTGAAAAGTCTTTGGGATGCAGCAGAAAACCTGGGTCCCATGAGAAAGCAACTCCATCATGTGGAGAAGATGGAAACTGCACCCAGTCAGCAGCCGGGGAGGGGATCGAACCCGGGTTCCTGGTGTTTTGCGGAACGTTGGTCTTGTTTTTTCCTCAGCTTCACAGGATGAATTATCAATTTCCCACTTTTCTTTCTGAAAACGCCATTCTTCATGTCAGCCGGGATTTATTTCAGCAGTTGCTGATCTCAGGAAAACATTATTTCTTATTTTCTCTCTCTTCCAGTGAACTTGGTGACAATTGTGATCCTGTCCAGAGGGAAGTGCGGTCTCTCCAGATGTATCACTCGCTACTTGCTGGGAATGGCAGCGGCCGATCTCCTTGTCGTCATCAGTGACGTCATATTAAGGGTCATCGTTGAAATGTATTTGCCACTTTCATTCCTGACCATCACCCCCGTGTGCTCCGTTAACTTTGTCCTGTTGTATGCAGCTACTGTGAGCTCTGTCTGGTTCACCGTGGGTTTCACCTTTGATCGGTTTGTAGCCATCTGTTGTCAGACGCTGAGAGCGAAATATTGCACTGAGGGAACGGCGACTGTTGTTATCGCGACGGTGACTGTGCTGAGCTGCTTGGTGAATATCCCCTGGTATTTCATATTGGACCCAGCGTATATCATGGGCAATGTACCCCGAGGGTGTGTACCGAAATGGACTTTCTTAAATTTACCCTCGTGGGCGTCATTTGAGTTGTTGATGTTTACTCTCACCCCTTGTCTCCCGTTCTTTTTGTTATTGCTGGTGAATTCACTGACCGCCCGGTACATTTTAGTCTCTGGTAGAATCCGCAGGGGGCTCCGGGTCCGCAGCAATGGAGAAAATGACAAGGACCCAGAGATGGAGAACAGAAGGAAATCCATCGTTTTAATCTTCAGCATATCCAGCAGTTTCATACTGTTGTGGAGTGCGTTAGTTGTGGATGTTGTGATTAAGCGTGTTCCAGGCGCTCAGTACAGCGCAGACAATGATTTCCTTTCAGTCGCGCTCATGCTGCAGCTCCTCAGCACCTGCACCAACACGGGGATTTATGTCTTGACACAGAGGAAGTTTCGAGAGGAGCTGACGAACGTGGTGAAATATCCCGTGAATCTCATTGTAAAATTAATCAAATCATAGAGACAGTTCTAGACACGGTCCGATTATAAATATTTCCAATCCCGGACCAGATATTCACCCATTGTCGCTGCGTTTGCAGCGGGTTATCCAGGGGTGCCTGTTATGCATGCCAGTCATCGCCAAGTATAACCAACTGCTCACATGAATACGGTCTAAAGGACAACACCACCATGCTGTAAAATGCTGCAATCCGAGAGATGTAGTTTATCGGAGGATAGCGCGCTGTGACATCATCCCGTCTGCCAATCAAATATGAAACATGTTGTTCATTGAGAATGGAAATAAATCAATCAAATTAATTCCGGCTGGTGTCTGTTTCCTTGTCGCTCGGTGCCCCGTGGGTGAACTGATGGTGAGGGGGGTGAGCGGGAGTTGGTGACAGGGTCAGACCATGCCGTGTCCGCTGGAGCTTCTGCATGAATGTCAACAATGACAGACCGATCCCAGGACCAATCATCAGCGCTAAGTTCATACTTCAGTGGGGTGGTTGGCGGTGGCGGTCGACTCCTACCTGACTTGTGGGCAGTAACGATTCCTCACGGTGGGACGTTTATCGGGACAGGAGGCTGATTTATGAGGACAATTCTGACGGAGGAATGAGCGTTTCTACAGATCTTCCACCTTGATCGCTGACTAACACAGTCAGCCCGTGACCGGCGACTTTACACTGAGGGGCCAAAGCCGAAAACAGTGCGGTCAGCACCTTCCCCATCGCCCCAAACCTCCCCGACTTAATGCCATTCGTTAATAACTCTCAGTTCAGTGATACACTGGTGATATATATATTAAACGGCGCAGTTTACTGTCTCAATAATGCGCTTTGTTCTCCTCGGATGTGTCCGGGATGTTCTTTCCCGTTCACTGTGCTGTAGAAACGTCATGTTGTGCCCCCCTGTCGAGATTGCCTTCCCCCTATTTGACCACTTCCCTTCAATCATTCGGTTCTTAAACCAACCGCAAAAGGCTAATCACTGCAGTTGAGAAACTCTGTGACCACTTTAATCAATTTGTAATAAAATTGACTTATTTTGTTATAATTATGCTCTTTCTTGTAAACGTGCTTAATTGATGTTTTTCTTGTGAATGCTGCTTACATGATTTTTTTTTTGCCTGTGATGCTTTTGCAAGAAAGTTTTTGATTTCACCTCTGCAGACATGTACGTGTGCCTATGACAATAAACTCGACTTATAGTTTGACCGTGTTCTCAGTGCAAGGAAACCTCTGATAAGGGCAAAGGCTACTCACTAACCACTCTGTCAATGTCCCTCATGATTTTTCAGTACCTCAGTCAGGTTCACCTCACTTTCTCCGCTGCAAAGCAACAAACCTATACGATCCCGTTTCCACCCATCCAATATCCTGGTGAATCATTTCAGTGACCTCTTCATTGCAGAGTGTGGTGACCAGCAATGCACACGGTTCTCTTCCTGGGGGTAACTGACATTTTATGTCTTGTTTTATTGATTGTCGGCTTCGCAGGCTGAGACAACATTTAACTGCCCATGGCTCTTTGCCCTTGAGAAGGTGGTGCTGACTTTATCCTTGATCCACTGCTGTCCTTGAGGGTTGAGCACACCCACAACGCTAAGGGGTTTGCTCCCGGAGCGTGGCTCATCGACGGTGAAAGAACGACGACATATTTCCGGTTCAGGGTGGTGCGTGGCTTTGGAGGACAACTCCAGGCTGCCGTGTTCGCATCCCTTTTTGGCTCTATTCCTTGCTGGGTGAGGTCATGGGTTTGGAATGTGCTGTCAAAGTGGTCTCAGTGAGTTGCTGCAGTGCACCCAGAGATGGTGCAAACAACTGTTACTGGTAGTGTCGCAGTTGTGGTAGATTGCTGATCAAAGAGAGCTGTTATGTCATGCATGGTGTCGAGATTCTGAAGTGTTGTTGAAGCTCCGCTGATCCTGGAAAGTGTAGATTATTTAATTCTATTCCAGACTTGAGTTTTGTACGAAATGTATAGGCTTTGGCGAACTATGAGGCGATTTACTCACAGCAGGATTCCGAGACTCTGACCTGCTCTTGTTGCCACGTTTTATACAAAGCTTCTGCGGTTCAGTTGCTGGCCAGTGCTAACCACTAGTAAATTGATAGTGGGGAATTCAGTAAATACCATTGAATGTCATGTGGTGAGAGCTGGATTCTCTCTTGCCTGGCATTTGTGTGGCTGGAATATCACTTGTCACATATCAACGCAGGCGTGGATATTGTCCAGATCCTGCTGCATTTGTATAGGGACTGCTTCATTATGCCAGGAGCAGCAAATAGCTCTGAACATTGCATCACCATCCGCGAACATCCCTGCTTCTGACCTTACGACTGAAGGGAAGTTATCGATGAAGTAGCTGAAGATAGTTGGGCCTTGGACACTCCCCTGAGGAACTGCTGCAGAGATGTCCTGTGACCGAGATGATTGACCTCCAACTAACACAGGAATCCTCCTTTGTGATTAGCGGTACTTCAGCCAGCCAACGGTTTCTCTTGTTATTATTTTGCCCTTAATGTACCGTTGAAGTGCCTTCGGTTTTACCCGAATCCTGTTCTCCAGTGGTATTTCCTCTCACATTTGTGACCCTCAAGTCTGTAGAGGACACTTAAACTCAAGTCATCCTTTGACCGAGTGAGATATCAACAATCGTTGACACAGCTGAAGTCAGCGGAAACCAAAGGGAAACACTCCTGTGGCTGGGGTCTTGGCCCGCCAGCAGGATAATCTTTGAGGTTGTCGGAGGGGGAACATCTCAGTCCCAGGACATCGTTGCAGGGGTTCCTCAGAGCGGTCACCTGTATCCATCCTCCTTCAGCTGCTACATCAGTGACCGGCCTTCCAACAGAAGTGGGGATGATCACTGATATTTTCGTGATCTTCAATTCTATTTCCAGTTCTTCTGAAAATGAATCATCAAGCTATTCCGGCACCGGCTGGCTGTTAGTATGTAGCATACGTGCAGCAGAGGTGCAGGGCAATGAACATCTCCAGCAAGGGACTGTCTACCCATCTGAACTGGACATTCAATTGTTTTACTATCACTGAGTGCCCGAAACTCACTAACCCGGACGCTAATATTTAATAGAAACTCAAATGTAGCACATAAATACAACGACTACCATGTGACTGGAGATGGATGAGTTCTGTTTTAAAATTCGGGCTTGGATTGTGTTCAAAGCTGGCCAGAAGTTGGTTTAACTTTAGCACGACTACGTGCCAATGAACAGAACATTAAAAACAAAGCTTCAGTGTGGTAATCGCGAGGTACAGGATTCTCTATTTATAGCTCATTAAACGTTGCAGTTGCTGACTCTCACTTCAGTTCGTTACCGGATGAGGAATCACCGGGTGTTGTCTCTCTCCGATCTTCGGCACACGGGGACATCAAGTGGAGGGAACAGGAACTGCAACAGAGCGAGCATTTCTCCGTCCGAAAGCACTAACGTATTTTTTAAAATTCAGTTGTTCCATAATTCTTGGAGTAATTTGCATCATATGGTCGGTAGAAAAGGCCCAGATCAGAATATATAGAAATAAAGTGTTTGTTTTTCGATTTTCTGTGAGCGACGGGTACCTGAGAGCGCAGATACATCGTCCTTGTGTTTTTCTTTTCCCACAGAAGTTCTTTCAGCTGCGGAGTGTTTCCAGCAAATGCAGTTTTAACCTCAAGAGTTCGTGCATCGCAATATTTTTGTATCAGTGTGTATAACCGCTGATGCCTTGGAAGGGAACTCGGTGAGTGCTGGTGAATTCTCAAATCGTATTTCCATGTCGAACTACATTATAGCAGCTGCTTCTCCAACTAAGTCACGGGAGTAACAATTGTACCCGGACACCAAAATCTGCACCCACCTCCACTGTTACTGACATATCAACATTAAGATCAACATTATCTTTATGCGTTTGGGGTCAAAGTGCTTCGTCTCACTTTCCCCACGTTAAACTGCACCGAGCATGCATTTGGTCAGTCACATTGGAGCTTCTTTGTTCAAGCTGGGATTGTCCCATCAAGAAAGGCGAAAGAGTTTGGCTTGATATTTATGAGTTGAGAAAGATGGGGGGAGGGGGCGCGTGTAAAGGTAGTGAAACATTCACAGTTCTAAGGAGGAGTTACAGAGTAGATGTTGAGTTGTTTTCACTCGTGGGAGAGTCATTAACAGGAGGACAAAAAATAAGGAGGCCAGTGACTTAAAGCTGAGATGCGTAGATTTTTTCTCTTCGAGGGTAGTTAATCTCTGGAATTATCTTCCCACAGGGTGGTGACACAAGATCATCAGAGATATTTAAGGGGAGATGGTTGCACATTTCAAAAACCGTGGAGATGATGGTTATGAGGAACTGGCACCCAAAAGGAGCTGAAGCCAGCATTGATCAGTTAGCATCATATTGAAATGGGGAGGTGAGGGCTGGCGCGGGCTTGAGCAGCCTCTTGGTCAACTCCTTCTCATAGCTTGTATGTACAACATAGAACACATAGCATAGAATAGTACAGTGTAGGAGCCGGCTCTTCATCCCACGATCTTGTACCGAACGAATTAAACTAGTAATTAAATGCCTAACTAAACTAATCCCTTCGACGTAAACAATGTCCATATCCCTCCATTATCTGTATATTCATATGCCGATCTAATAGCATCTTAAAAGCCTTCACTACCACCACTGGCAGCTCATTCCAGGCATGCATCACTCTCTGTGTCAAAAAGTTGCCCCGCGTATCTTCTTTGAACTTGCCTTCTCACCCTAAATGCATGCCCTCTAGTATTAGATTTTTCAACCCTGGGAAAAATATATCAGTTGTCTACTCTGCAAATTGCTCTCATAATCCTATAAACTTTTATCAGTTCTTCAGCCTCTGCCGCTCCAGAGAAAACAACCTAAGTTTCCCCTACCTCTACTCATAGACATGCCCTCCAATCCAGGCAGCATCCTGGTAAAACTCTTCTGCATCTTGTCCGAAGGTTCTATATCCTTCCTATAATACGGCGACCAGAATGGAATGCACACTTCAGATGCAGCCTAGCTCGAGTTTTATGAAGCTGCAGCATAACCTCCCGAACTCCATGCCTCAACTTATAAAGTCAAGCATGCCATGTGCCTTCTTTACCACCCTAGCAACTTGTGGAGCCGCTTTCAAGGAGCGATGGACTTGGACCCCATGATTCCTCTGGACATCAACACGAAGGATCTTGCAATTAACAGTGTACTATCCCTTTAAATCTGATCTTCCAGTGTGTAACACCTGACATTTTGCCCGATTATACTGCATCTGACATTTCTCCGCCAATATCTGCAACTAATCCATATCCCGCGTTTCTCCAGCAGTCTTCTACTCGATCTACAGCAACGACAAAGTTTGTTTCGTCTGCGAACTGATGAGCCCATCCTTCGACATTTTCATCCAGTTCATTTATATTTACATCACAAACAGCAGAGGTAGCAGTATAGATCCATGCGGAACACCACTCGGCACGGACTTCCAGCTTGAATAAGTCCTGTCGGCCATTGCCATCTGTCTTCTATGGACAAGCAAATACTGAATACAAACGGCGAAGTCACAATGGGGCCCATGCGTCTTAATGTTCTGGATGAGCCTCCCATGAGGAAGATTGTCAATCTTCTAACCAAATCCATGTAGACAACATCCGCAGCTCTACCTTTATCAATCACCTTCGTCATCTCCTCGAAAAACTCAATCCAGTTAGTAAGATACGACTTGTCCCGCAAAATGACCATGTCCCTAATTAGGCCATGGTTTTCGAAATGCTCGTAAATCCTATCCCTACCAATCCTGTCCAATAGCTTCCCTACCACTGACGTGAGATTCACCAGTCTGGAGTTTCCAGGATTATCCCTATTTCCTTTTCCTGAATAACAAAATAACACGAGCGGCTGGGTCCTCAACTGCGGCTTGGGAGGACACGGATATATTTGTCAAGTCTTCAGCAATATTATCTCTTGCCTCCCTCAATAACTTGGGGAATATCCCATCAGGCCGTGGCGACTTATCTACCTTAATCTTCTTTAAGGAACCGAACGATACCTCTTTATTTATCTCAAAATACCCTAACATATTAGCACGCTACACACTCATCTCACCATCAAGTACACACTTCTCCTTGATACATTCCAACGCAAAGTACCCATGAAGAACGTCCCTCACATCCTCCTTTATCCTAGTGTGGCAACGCCCTGTCCCTAGTTATCCTCTTGCTTTTGATGTACATATGGATGTTTTAAGCTTCTCTTTAATCCTACTGTCGGGACTTCTCATGGCCCCTCCTGGCTCTCCTAATTCCCTTTTTCAGTTCTTGTCTAGCGTCATTATCATCCAAAAGGGTTCCATTTGATGCCAGCTTCCTAAACTTTGTCGTGGTTATCCGCAATAAAGGGATGACCAGGAGAAGCAAACGATTACTCAAGAATTAAACTTCTATTTGCAAACAAAAGCTGTGACAGTTAGACAGTCAGTTACCAGTCACCCTCTGACTACTGCTTTCTCCGACTGCCCCCGAGCAAAGCTCGCGGGCCTTTTTTAATACATTTTCAGAGCTCAATTACATTGTTACAATCCATCATGGTCTCTCTTATCTCCACAGTTTCATCCTTCACCATTTGCCTCCTTTCACAGTTGTCTCCTGGCTCACAACCATTTGTCTTTCGCCACAGTCATTTCCTGTCTAAATCGCAGGGTGCCCCAATTATTTATGGGCATTGGGAGTACTGGTACTACGCTACAGAATTATCTGTTATAAAACAATACTAGGCTTTAGCTACAAGCCTGACAGTTATAAAACATTACAATGTACCCCTATTACCTATGAGTTCTGAGACTCGCTGGCACCAGGCTTATCAGTTATGATAACTATCAACTGCAGAACTGCTACAAAATCATTAGTCGCACTAGCCCGAACGACCATTAGCTACACAATAGGTCAACAGTGTCTTCCTAGGAATGGGCTAACCATCTGTTTAATAAGCTACACTAAATCAAAAGTGTGTCCCTAGGAATGGGCTAACTATTTCTTTAATGAGTTATATGTTTTCCGAACTAAGAGTTTCCCGCGCTAGAGCTGGAGAAGAAGTAGACCCAGCGGCCATCTTAAGGAGATCAGCAGCCATCTTAAGCACAGAGCAGACTATGTATAAAAAAAAGTATAGCCTCTACTTTCGATATATTTCATATATCCCCCCCCACCACCCCCCCCCCCCCCCGAGACGTGGCGGTCTCACATAAAGAGAGAATTCAAAAGGGCACGGCATTTAGATGCTAAAACCAATCATCCCAAAAACAGGTATAATATACTTTTTGAGCACGGGCCCCATGGATTCACTCTCTACTTCCTGGGCCAGAGGGCCAAAAACCCATCCCTCCGTAACAGAAACGACGAAAAAGACCGTTAGGCCCTCACAGATGATTCCCAACATAAACATAATTGTCTACCGCAGTGTGATCATCATCATTCGGCACATCTCCCCGAGTCAGATCATAGAAGTATGTTGTTGCAACTTCCTTTTCCGGGGGGTTCGACTCAATTGCCAGAAGTATCGGAAACTGTTTCGCTGTGGCGCTCACTAGAACGGACTTAAAGAGTGGAAGGTGAGAGCACAAAATAAGTGCAGACATAAGCAATTCTATACCTGCAACCACTGCAATTTTGGTTAACCAGGCTCCCCAACCACCAAACTTACTCTCCAGCCAATCAAAAAACTGATGTCCAAACCCTGCATTCTGTTTACTCTCTTTCCTCAAATTTTTCAGTTTATTCATAGCCTTAACAAAGGATCCCTCTGGGCTTGTGTTATTTGGTATAAAAGTATAACAATGTTCCCCGAACAGTACACAGACACCTCCTTTCTCTGCTAGTAACCAATCTAATACCTGTCTATTCTGCCAGGCCATTTTGCTGGTTGCATTCAATTGCTCCCCTAATGCGGAGAGGGAATCATCAGTGTAATTGATAAATCGCTGCTGATTATAGTAAATATAATTTATACATTCCACATTCTTACCGACCCCGATAACGGGGATTACCGATTCCTATCCACCTGCAGTCTCGTTCCTTGCCTTAAATTCATTAGGGATTCCCCTAGGCTGACCTATACTGTCAATGTGAACTGCCGGGTCAGGGGTATACTCTCTCTTATTACGCTGTAGTTGCTGCTGTGGTGGTGTGTCTAGTTTTACACTTGGAGATAAAGCAAAGAGCTGCAGTAGCATGACGTGAGTGCAAGTCCCATCCCATCTAAGAGGAAGTGTTGGTCTCAAGGCTTCTCCTAGACCACTACCACCAGGTGTCAGCCAATGGGATCTCCTGGACATCCAGTTAACCAATCGCGCGTTTTACAGTCACATTCCTGGTAATAATACAAGGGCCTGTAGAGTTACCAACAGGGACATTTCCCTTTCGCGTATAACATTCAAACTTAACTCCCTCTGTCATGTGTACGCTCTCAACTGGATGCGTCTGTTTATTATGTTTGGTTGCCCAAGGCCTACCATAATTGCATTTTTTAATGAGTGAGTCCTGGTCATAATGGCAGGACCTCTGGGACCACATGCACCAGAAAGGGCAGTATGGTATTTCCTTGATACACGACTGGTTGCACGTATTTTTAAATCATACAGGGGTTTCCTGATACACAGGTCTGATTCACATTACATTATTTCTTATATGACTCCCCATACTCACGTTCCCATTGCCTGCAGATGAAGGAGTTACATGGCATGGGCACTATGTGGTGTATTGTCCTTGCCCTGGTACAAAAGCAGCAGTCCGTTCTGGCCATTATTGCCACTGTATAATTTGCTCATTGGTACCAATAATTAGAGCGTGCCTGCAGCCATGGTAAGGAAGTAAGTGTCACGCTCCTTTTAGCCCTCTCTCTTAAGTCTCGCGAAGCCCTAGTATTACCATGCCAGGTCTGCCCACTCTGCCAAATTGATAGTTTCCAAATCTGCACAGGAGTTGACGGTGTCGTTATCACAGGGGGTGGGTCCGGTCGTCCTCAACTCATCCCCATCCCCACTATCTGGAGAAGGGTTATGCTCCATAGGCTCATTGCTATCGTTCTCAGAGCTGTCAGTATGTCCGAAAATCTCACTCACAATCTGGTTAAGATCTTGCGGCGGGGCAGTGATTCTCTGCTTTTCCCGCTCGTCGTCCACTACCCTTTCCTCGCGCTCACTCACCCCGGGCTCAACACCAGGCTGTGCCTGTGGAGCAGCCTTGGTGCAGTGGTTGAGATGATACCAGGTGGATCATCCTTTCACCTGAACTGCGGTGGCCGATGCCTTGGTTACCGGAAAGGGCCCTCCCCTTCTTGGCTCTTTCTACTTCCTTCGGAATACCCGAACATAAACTTGATATCCGGGTTTAACAGGTACTTCCTCCAGATCTGTCTTTGTCTCCTTTTGTTTTTCCTGTGTATGGATAGATTTGTGTATCATAGTTAGTTGTTGCATGTACAGTTTTATTGCCAGTTCTAACTGTTCCAAATTAGGTCCTTTATATGGGCTTCTCCATTTGGGAACTGGTATGGGTCTGCGAGTAGGCATCTCACGTGGTGGCAGGCATGTTATACGATTAGTTTGCATGCGATAGCTCATCAGCGCTAAAGGCAGGGTATTAACCCAATTGCGCTTAATGTTTGCACAGATCTTATTCAGTTTAGTTTTCAAAGTCCCATTTAATCTTTCTACCATACCCTGTGACTGGGGATCATACACTCATCCAAATCTCTGTTTTATCCTCAGAGCTTGCAATACCAATTTAACCACTTTTTGGATAAAGGCTGATCCATTGTCGGAACTGATCTCTGAGGGTATTCCAAATCTTGGAATTACTTCGTTTGTCTAAAATTTTACTACAGTTCCTGCTCCTAAGTTATTAGAGGGCAATGCCTCTACCCATCTGCTATATCTATAAATCACCACCAGCATGTATCTCTTTCCTCTTACTGCCTTTATCATATCCACATGATCAATCACTAAATGTTTGAATGATCCTTCGGGTACGGGTATATGACCTATAGGAGTCGTAATTCCTTTCCTAACGTTGTTTTGTGCACACACCTCACATTGCGCCAGTATGTGATCTACCAACGTTTGTAAGTAGGGTGACCAGAAACCATCCTTTTTTTATCGTCCTCATCATTTCCCCCCTTGCACAATGGTCCAGCCCATGTGCATCTGAAATGAGGGTAGTCAACAAAGGGGTGGGTGTTACCAGCAAACCGTCATCTGTACTCCATGAGCCTTCCTGGTTCCGCTTGGCTCCTCTTTGTCTCCACATTGTTTGTTCTGCTAGAGTTGCCTTACTTTGTAATTCAATTATGTCCTCCATCATGGATTCTGGGTCCAGACTTACCTGAGGTGCAATAACAGCCAAACAACATCCAGAGGCTTTCCTGGCTGCTTCTTCCGCAGCCTGATTTCCCTTTGTCACCATGTCATTTCCCTTCTTATGCGCCTGACACTTTATAATAGCCAACGCTTTTGGTTTCATTATCGCTGTTATTAAATCTGGAATGAGCTTACAATGCTGTATAGAGTCTCCATTGCTTTTCTTGAACCCTCTCTGTTTCCATACTGCTCCAAACAAATGACATACTCCATGAGCATATGCTGAATCCGTATAAATATCAACTTCCTCACCCTCCATCACCTTACATGCTGCTGTCAGGGACTTAATCTCCGCTAATTAAACTGAACAGGGTTGCGGACAAGATTCTAGCCTAATTGTTTTAAACTGAGGCTGATCCTGTTGCACCACTGAAAACCCTGCGTGGGTCCCATCCTGGTCCTTGTAACAGGAGCCATCCACAAACAAACTATTTTTGTCTACATCATCCAACGGCTCTGACTGTAAATCCGCTCTTAATTTGGCAAATACCATCATTTCCCTCACACACTGATGGGGCTCTCCTTCATAACCCAGTGGAACATAATCGGTTATGTTACTTGCAGTACACCTTTGTATAGTTATGTCCGGAAATGTCAATAACTTCCGAAACGCAACTATCCTAGCTGGTGTCAGTACAAACTTTCCCTTGTCCAATAATTCCTCTACCTTATAATGTGTGTACAGAATCACAGGATAACCCATGGTCACAGATGATGCTTTCTCATAAGCATAGCGTAATGCTGCCAGTCTATGATATAAAGGTAGATATCCCTGTGCAACCTCATCCAGTCTCGCACTATAATATGCTATTGGCTGTTTAGTTCTCCCTATGCCCGTCCCCAACTACCCACCACCACAAAACCCACATTAAACCCCATATCCTACACGAATCCCCAACACTATTCTACTATAACCACACACCAACAATCCCCCACACCTACAACACTTCACCACAATCCCAACACCACACCCACCTACAACCCCACACACCCAGTCAACGAACGGTCTCCACTTTTACCACCTGCCTGGGTTTGCACCACGAGTTCCACCGATCCTCACGTAACCACGTACCAACAGGTAACCTGCGAGCTCCAGGTAGGAAAAAATTAGCAGAGAGTGATGGAGCACCTGAGGGTGAGGGCATGTTGTAGGGGAGGAAATGAGCGTATTGATGGGAGGTCACAACACTGAAAATTCAACATTGAATTGACACAGCGCTGGTGTGGGGGGATTTATCCTGTGGACGGTCCATCTATCACCCTCCCTATCCATTATACTCCTATGTACACAGCACAGTGTCCAACACTGGATCAGTGCTGTTGCAGGGGAAATTGCCTTGTGGGGATGGTTTCTCTGAATTCTCTTCAATATATATTCAAATCTAGGCCGGATAAATACATGACAGGGAACGGAATAGATTATGTGATGGGTGGTGGGTGCATGGAATAGCCAAAGGTGAATTGGTCTTGTGTGTGGTGAGTCTGGTAGAGCTTTTCCAACATCTGATTCCCATTAAAGTTTCAGTAATCAGTGATCTCTGCCAAACTGCTCCTTACTGATGTACTTGTCACTGGAATCTCTCAGACGGAGATGAACTCCTATCTCTGAAAAACGATGTTTGTATGGTAGAATTAGGGTTGGTGTGAATGACAATGTGGGGAAAATAAAATGGGTTATGGTGGGACTTAGTTAAAAATGGGTGTTCTGTGTTCAGCGTGCTGTGAGTGGGCCAAAGGGCCTGTTCCATGCTGTTCGTCTCTGTATCTGAATCTCAGCATTTACTCGGTAATGTCTCCTTAGAATCTTACATGGTTGAATCAGATCACCCATCATTCTTCTCAACTCCACTGAATGCACAGCCCTGTGTCCAAAACTGACACAGTGCTGGTGTGGGGGACTTAGCCTGTGGATGGTACCTCTCTCACCCTCTCTGTTCATTATATTCCTGTGTACACATCCCAGTGTCCAACACTGACACCGTTCTAGTGTGAGGGGATATATCCTGAGATGGTTCCTCTCTCATTCTTTCTGTCCGTCATACTCCTGTGTACATAGCCCAATGTCCAACACTAACATAGTGCTGGTGTGGGGGTATTTATCCTGTGGACGGTCCCTCTCTCAGCCTCTCTGTTCATTACATTCCTGTAGCGCCAATTGCCAACATTGACAGAGTGCTCATGTCAGTGGGGGGATTTATCCTCTGGACAGTACTACCCTCCTGCTCTCTGTCCATTATATTTCTCTGTGCAGAACCCACTGCACAACACTCAGACATTTTCGCTGTTGAGGGAGTACTCTTTGGACAGTCGCGCTCTCACCCTGTCTGACCATAACAACCCGGTATACACAGCCCAGTGTTCAACACTCACACAGTGTTGCTGTGGACGTATATGTCTTCTGAGATAATCTCTATAACTATCCCTCATTAATTACTCAAAGATAGGCCTGATAAATACATGACTGGTGGGAGGTACAAAATGTTACTCTGGGGCCAATTGAAGAGGGACAGGCGCAGCTGTTATAGTTAGTTTGTCCGAGTGAGCACGTCTGTTTAATTCATTATCAATTCCAATACCAGGCTGCACTCCATTGGCAAAGTTAATCTGTTTCTGCTCATGTGTGGGGCATGTCGCCTGCCCATGAAAGTTCCAGCAGTCAGAGCCCAGTGCACTATCTTACCCCTTACTGATGTGCCTGTGAGAGTGTTATCCCAATTTAAGTTTCCACTCCTGCCTGCTGCAAAAATCACACAGTGCCACGGATTAATTCTGTTAAAACGCGTTTATTAGCAGTGTACTTCCAGGGAGAATTCTCCTCTAACTGTCATGTAGATTCTTTATCGGAGGTGTCCACGATACAGAGGAGCAGACATCAATTTATACAGTCCTTGTCACACACTTAAACAATGCGGCTCCACCAATTTCAATTGGGAAGCCTAAGGTTCAATACAAACCTCAAACTTATTGTTTTAAGACAAACCACCTGGTCCAGAGTCAAGGGCTTGTGAGCGTAGTATTTTTTTTTCCATTAGTTATATGTATTATCACAATTTCACAATATCACAATACGGTCACAATTTCTTAACCCTTTACTTCCTGAACAGAAAGCTTTCAGACTGAGAACAAATGACTCTCCGTGTCAGAGGGAGAGGTACAGTATAATCTGGTGAAAAGTCACAAGGGAACATTGATCAACAGATGCAAATCAAGCTGATGTGAGAAAGAGAGAGTGTTGCATGCAAGGATCTGCAGCGGCTCAATTCGCCTCTCACCACATTAGGGCGACAGCAAACGCTGCCCAACTGGCTCTTCACTCTGCTCTGGACCATCTGGACAACCAGAACATATGTGTAATTTGTTGTTCATAAATACAGCTCGGCGTTCAACATCATTATTCACCCAAAACGTCGTCAAGCTCCAAGTCCTGAACCTCTGCATTTGGTCCCCGACTGCCTCACTGGGAGACCATAATCAGACCTAAAACCTCGTCTCTTCCTCACTGACCATTAACATCGGTAGCCCTCAGGCAACTAAGTGCCCAGAGAGTTTCGCTTAACGTAATTAAAATGCCATCAACAAATTTTCCGACGACACACGTTTTTGGCAGAATCACGGATGATGACGAGGCGGCGAACAGGAGTGAGATAGGCAGCTTGTCGATTGGTGTCGTAACACCAAGCCTTCGATCAATGACAGAAAAAAAATACAGGAACTGATTGTGGAATTTAGGAAGGGGAAGTCAGGCAAACAGGCATCAGGCGGAGATGACAGAAAGGGCGAGGGGATGGGACGTGAGCTCCGACCCAGTCCTTCATTCCCGAACACCAGCACACATTAACAAATTATACGCTGGTGTTGATGACACAGACTTCGGGACGAATTAAAGAGAGATGGGGGTGGGGGGAGAGGGAATGCATCTTATGTGTATGTTAATTATGTATTGAGAGAGTGTAAAACAATACTGTGCTCCAAATGTTGAATTAATCCTCTGCTCCAAAGCAAATATGATGAGATCAAGTGAAATTCTTCTGTATTATCTGAAATTAAGACTTAGTGTCCTTTATTCTTTCACTGTGGAAATTAATTGTCTTTCTAAGATTTGTAAGTGAATGAGCGAATTTTGTTTATTTCACCAGAGGTTTAACTTTATTTTATTTTACTCCATTCCTTTGGAATTCATTTGTGTGTGCGCGCACGGGAGGGGGTGGGTATAAAGAGGGAGAGAAAGAGAGAAAGATAGAGGAAGAGAAACGGAGTGTGGTACACATTGGCCACGAGGCCAGGAGGAATCCAAGTTAAGGTGTAACAAATTTGAGTTTCTCTGTTCTGGACGTCAAATTTCCATTTCTCAGAGAAAAGTTGATATTTGGGGGAATTAGTAATTAATATATGTTACATTGGGATGATGTATTGGTACTTTGGGAGATTGGCACAATTGGCCAGTAATTTTAACTTTATAGAACAAGGATCTTTTTCAAGAAGGATAAAATATGTAGCTGTATTTGACGTACTGGTTTGCAGTTTTGGAGTTCCGTTCGAAGACTTGATTACATGTAGTCACACTGTGTCTCATAAAGTGCAAATGAAAGTGCAGTTTAAATCATGGGCTTGGCCAAATTGGAAGTTTAGCCTTTTACTTGTGACATAATCCCTAATCCTTTCACATTGAACAAAACACACATCGACTCATCTGGTGTTGGATGGGCGAAAGTTGATCATCCAGCCCCATATCGCAGGGCTGAGATTCTGGACATGACCGTAAAACATATTAAAGTCCTTATCATCATCGCAGATGATCTGAATTATACTGAATAATCACATGAGTGAACTCAACAGATGGAGTTCGAGAGCCAGGGGCGAGTGCGGGATAAGCCATAGTCAATCCAGACACGGAAATTCATACGGATGGATCTGGGACAAAAATTGACGACATTCCCAAGACAGGGTGAGCAGTAGTCGATGGGAGAGGCTGCATCGTAGATAGGAGAGAAATTCCCGGATTCAAGTCCGCACAGGTGGTTGAGCTAGTAGCTCTTATACGGTCTTTGGAATTGGAAGCCGACTCAAGAGTCAATATTTGCGCAGACATTCGCTACGTTTTGAATTAATGCATGGTTATATGCTGGTGTGGTCTGGAAAGTGATTTATTATGACGAGTGGAGTGGAAGTAAAGAATGGGGTTGCGACAGTTCATACAGGCTGCCAAGAAGCTCAGGGAAGCGATGTTTATAAAGGTGAAATCGCATGTCGGGAGAAAGAACAAGGCAGATCGGAAGGATACACAAACTTTGAGGAATAAGTACGCATATCGGGCGGCAAAGGATACAACTATTGACCCATGATTAATGATTCGAGACCCGGAAATTGTGTGGGGCCTGAGAAGTTGAGGAGATTAATATAATCAGACTGCAGAGGAAAACGTATGGAAAAGTAACACAGGGGCTGTGCTGGCACCTCTATATGTGAATTAACAGCAGATAAATTGATGCACGCAATTACCCACATTTGCCAATTTAAAATGCAATGTCTAGTAATGCAATATTAGTCGGTAGTGGCTGGGTTTATGCCAAGGCGTGGCCAAATTTTGACCGAGATCTATTACTTATTGTGCAAAATAGTGAGTGCAAGAAGCGTAAAGTCCGGATGGGCCATCAACAACGGCTGCTGGGCAACTGGGAGCTTATTCAAATCGATGTCACCGGAACCTTCAATCCTGATTTGAGTTCAGAAGTTTTGGCCGAAGACAAAAGAGCCTGCAGATGCTAGAATCTGTACAAGAAACAATCTGATGGAGAAACCCAACGGGTCGAGCAGCATCTGAGGCAGGAAATAAATTGACGAAAATTTGGGTCGAAATCGATAATCATGACTGAATATGGAAAGAGGAGAACCCGCTGGGTTGCTTCAGCAGATTATTTGTTGCTGAAGAAGTTTTAACCGGCTGTTATTGATCATTTCACGAACTGGACAGACGCCTTTGTGATGCATGACTGTTCTGCATCTACATTTGCGAAAATACCAGTGAATGAGATCATTGCCAGATTGCGTGTTCCGCTGCATATCGACTCTGACAACGGAACGCATTTCACCGCTCAGGTAATTAAATAAACTTGTAACTTGTTGGGAGTCGTAGAGAAATGCTACATGCCCTCTCAGCCGCAGATATCGGGATTGGTGGAAAGAACAACCCCTACCTTGAAGGGAACACTGTGGAAAGACACACAAGGCCATGGTAAAAGATGCATAGTTTTGCTACCTGAGATATTGATGCGATTAAGGACAATGTCGGGACAAAGACCGGACAGACAACATTTGAACTATTGAAAGGGGGGCCATGAGATTGCCAGTGGACAAAATAACTGAGTGAGGCAGAGGGTAATTGACAAATCCGAATGAAGAATACTTGGTTTCGTTGACCGAGGACAGAAGGGGGATTCCGAAATGGGTGAGGAAACGGCAGGAAATTGCAGAGATACGACAGAACTTCAGCCATTGCTCTTTATTGGAAGCAGGATTATAAATCAGAAGGTTGAGAGGAAGGGACTGGATCCCCACTGGAGAGGACCATATGAGGTTCTATTTCTAACAGCCTCATGTGTTTGTTTCAGGGGATCAGCTATGTCGAGAAGGAGGCACTGGTCACAGAATATAACATGAAACTGAACCTTAATCTACACCCCTTCTTAACAGAGCGCACCATTATAAAGATCAGCAAATCCGGTCAAGAGTTGTCTCAAGTCGGTCCAGCAATCAAGGTAATACAACGGAGAGCACTGTGGGTCCAGATTGCTGACACTCCTTCTTTTCGGAGAAGGGGATGAGGGAATACATTGTAGAGGTTGGAAAACTATAGTAAAATCTGCGAGGCAGAGCCCACAGTCATTTACGGGTATAACGGGATGAACAATCCATGTGTGTATATCATAATCGGCGACACACGTGGAGCGGGGTAAATACAAGAGGGTCAGTGTGGAATTGTGGAAGTAAGAGGATTTGGTCATGGGACACCCACTTGATGACAAGGTAATGAGGAAAGATGTTGGATATTTCATACAAACAAGAAAGTATGATTGCAATTCCAACAGCCTAGAACACATCGGGATAATTGGAGTGGGATGATTATATCACAAGAGTGACTGGTCATAGGCTGGTAATAACGCCCACCATAGAGATACGAGCACAGCATTTCGTTGACACGTACACAGGACTTTGAATTTAACTGTCTTCAGATCCCGCTTCCACTTTCACTCAAAGATTATGGCAATACTTGTTCTGGGAAAAGTTAATGGGCAAGGGGCTTAGTACACATCGAACCTGAAGGTCACAAGTGGAAATCGTGGCGGCGCGAAATGCAGCAAGTCTGGACATAATATTGTATACAAGATCAGGAGTACGTCCAGAAAGATCATGAGGAACCTGCATGCTCCATGTAGATCACATAGCTACTTTCCCAAATTCAATGTGGTCTGGTACGATTAGCTGGGCATGAAGACTCGAACTGGATATCGGCTCAACAGCTTAGACAACGGAGAGATGACACCCAAAGTGCCTGCCACCTTACAGCTCCAGCTATCCCTAGCCAGCTCGAGCAAGTTTGTCAAGGTTCCGAAGGGGAATGCATCACCCGAATAATGTTGCAAATCCGTCAATAGCTTCGAAATAAGACGTTTTGCTCTTTGTTGAGATCACAATATCGGACAATGCGAGCACGGGGCATGGATTGTGGTGCATAATGGCCCAAACCATACAATAACAATTGACGGGCAGCCTGGTGGGGTGTGATCTCGTCCAGCGGAAGTATGCAAGGCTCTAGAGCCTAGTTAAGGATTTTCCCATTTTAGCGACTACAATCTAACTGTTGATGTAAATCCTAATGCCTCTTTCACCAGGTTTGCATTTTTTCAGGGAAAATATTACGTAGCAACATCGGCTACGTGGTATATCAAAGGTGCATTGAACTGCACCTCACGGGGACGCAAGGTAATCATCCGAGGTTTTCCACGCCCAATTTCAGTTCGAGAGCCGAGACTGACACTTTGAAGGAAAGCGCTGCCTGAGATGATCGACTGAATGGTCGGGAGAAGTGACAGTGACAAGGCCTGGAAACAGTTCGTGGCTACAGTGTTACCGCCCATTCATTCCCTCCATGCCGACTGGAAAATGCTGGTCAAGAAAGATAAACAGTGAATTCACGAGCGATACGAAGCGAAAAAAATCATACGCAACAAAGCAATGGAAGGGAAGAAGTTGTTACGTAAAATGACTGTTCTGGAAGAGGCTTGGAGTTGGAGATTAAATGCTGACATCCTTCCTTGGATATCTCTCGTATTAGCGGTAGTATATTTCGCAGCATTGGCAGCGTTGTTTGTTGTGTTTTTCTGTTGCAGAAATAGACATAACAAATGGGACAGTAAAGGAGAAGATGCATGTGCTGTATATATGGAAAACTATATTGGAGGTTGTCTAAAGTAACTGAGACCTGGACTTTCGAATTGGGGCCCTTCTGAGGGCCTGAATAGCCGGAAGAAAGAGTACATAGGAACGGCCGTTACGACTACATTGGCTTAATCGCGGCCAAAAGTGTGGGAAGGGTTGGGATGGTGAGACTGTGGTATGAAATATTGAAATGCCATGTACAATCATAGTAGAGAACAATAAGTGATCTCGTAACAGGGAGATAAAGGAGAACTCTGCAGCGTTGATACTATATGACAGCTAGAACCGGGTCAAACCGACGTGAACCACAGACTGCAGGCTAAATAAAACTTTTGTAAACTTTTGTTCAACTGCATACGGCTCATGGAGCACACGACGTGCTCAGGCATGAGAGATTACGTTGCACATCGGCGGCACAAGCTTGACTGCAAAGGGTTTACCTCACTCTACATATACACAGCGAATGAGGGCTAGGAATAAATGGGTAATAAGTGAATAATAATAGTACAAGTATAATTGAAAATTGGATCTGGGATTATTCCTTCCATTATGAGTGACTACCCTGTTGACATCAGTTTATAATAAAGAAACTTTGTTCTGAAAGTGAATCCCGGACTCCGTATGAATTATTTCCATATACAGCGGGGTACTGCAGTTGGTATTGAATGGCGAGCCCCTGGAGTTCACAAGTGTATTGTTCCCAGAAAGCGGTGACACCCGTAGACCGGGTGGGGAAGAAGGCGTATAATCTGCTTACTTTCATCGGCCGAAATCCTGGGCGTAGGAATTGTGACGTCACATGACCTTAGCAAGAGTATGATGACATTTGACAGAGAGCAGAAAATATTCAGATGAATTTTGCCTGGAGTGGAGAGCTTGAATTATAAGGGGAGATTCGATCCGTTCAGACTGCTTTCCCTGAAGAGAAGATGGCTGAGGTGAGAGCGCATGTTAGTCAGTCTGTGGAGGCCTACAGGGGCACAGACAGGGTTAATTGTCAGACTCTTTTTTTACCTGTGCATTAGAGTCTAATGTTAGAGGGAATAGATTTAAGTTGAATGATTTCAATGAGATCTTAAATAAGTGGGTATGATTTTCACACAGCGTTTGGTGAGAATACGGAACGAACCGTCAGAGGAGATGGTGGAGGCAGATAAAATTACAGTGTGTAAAAACATTTTGATAAGTCCATGGTAAGGAAAGTTTAGGATGACATCGTCCAGATGCAGGCCAATAGGATTAGCGTCGGTAGAAAACTTGGCTGGCATGGATGTTGGGACGCAGGGCCTGTTTCTGTGCGTTTTGGTTTCTTTTATCTCTATGAATCTAGTAAGGGTTAACCGTAATTGTTTGTTCATTGAGTGTGATTAACGTCAGTATACGAGGAGCCCGCTTACGTCACTGGACAGGTTCCCACTTCAACTTAAAAGCGTCAGATTCAATGCAACGTCAGTGAGATGAGCAGCGCGACAGAGAGGGTAAATCGTTGAAAATGTGGGAAATAGAGTGGAATGTCACAGGAAGAGATGGAGATCTGGGAACACTGGACTGTGGTATTACAACGATGGGAAAGGCTTTCTTCGATTGGATTCAGTATCTTATTTCGAATTATCACTGGATGTCATTAGATCGTCAGATCTCTTATTTCCTCATAGCTATTCAGCCGATCTACTATCCCATCCTTGCGCTTGTTGCTGATCCCGCTAAGTCTCTCTGTCCAACTGCTATTTCCAGAAATCGCCTTTCATGTTTTTCTCTCTCTATATGACATATCCGAAGTTATTTTTTGTTGCTATACTTGGTATGTCCCAAACTCCAGGTATTGTTTCGGTAAATCATTCCGATCTCCATTGCAGTTGCTGTAATTCGGTCCCTCCTCACTGCCGCCGTGCTTCTGGTATCTCTGGATCCGTCTGTCAGATTTATCCGCGACGGACAGGGAACTGATTTACTGTCTTATCAATCATCTCATTTCAGGTTTGCTGTCAGTTTGCCCTCGGTCTCCATCCTCTTGCTCGACACTCAATGCGGCTGAATCAGACTGTTCTGCTGGGTGTCGCTGAAGTCTTACTCTCCCTCTCACTGTTGTGTGAATATTGATGTGAAATTACGTTCAATTTAAGTTCTGCAATATTCACCCGTGCCCACAGATATTTGCATTCCTGTCACTTGGCTGTCCTTATCGAATCGAGAGTTCCATTCTGGTTTTAGAGACGACTTTTCAAAAACATTTTTTTGCTGTCAGATGTTCATGATTTAAAGGGAATTGTCGTACGTCGCCGTCAATGACATCAATGACGTCTATGTCGCCTCACGGGGATGCTACTTCCCCTCGTCCAGGAAAAATTCTCAATATCACCTCACTATTGCACAAACACTGCAACTCTTGGAATAATTGTTAAACCTCATCCAATGCCGTTTGAGTTCTCGGTTTCTATCAACAGAATTAATATGGCACCTTCATGGAAAGTGTCGATTGAGAATTCGTCAGGCTGGATTCTCTCGAATGTTGGTCAGTTTTTGGAATTACCTGCATTCGAGGTACTGGAAGCTCGCTCATTGACTGAATTCATAACTGAAATTGATGGATTTATGGATGTCGGTGGAACGAGGCGATGTGGGAATTGCTCAGATAAATCACTCATGAATTTGTTGAATAGCGCGGTACCTTCAGATAAATCGCCTACTGCGATTTATCAACATTCCCTCATCACTGAATCCATTGCAGTAATCCCCTCGGCAGCCTCGCCAAAATCATCATTTCTTTCCTACCAGCGTGTCCAGCATCGGATGCAGAATTTCAGTTTTCCTGTGGATGTCGGTTTATCAATACCTCCTGCGTATGACTTTTAATCATCCCTTAATAACGCGCAATATCATTTTGTATTCAATGGAGGAATGTGGGCTTCGCAGGCTGAGATCGCCTATATTTAATTGTTGAGAAGGTGGTCGTGAGCTGCCTTCTGGAAACACCGCAGTCCTTGTTGTGTGGGGATACTCACAATATTTTTAGGAAGAGAGTTCCAGCATTTAGTCCAGGGACGGTGAAAGAACTGCGATATATTTCCATGTCAGGATGGTGTGTGGCTTCGAAGACAGATTAAAGGTGGTGTTTCCATGATTTTACTGTCCTTGCCTTCTAACTGGTCGAACACATGGGTTTAGAAGGCACTGTCAAAGGAGTCTTTGTGCTTTGCTGCAGTAAATCCTATGGAAGATACAAAATTCTGCTGCTGTGCGTCGGTTGTGGAGTGAGTGAATGGTTGTGGATGGGGTGCTTATCGAGCAGGATGTTATGCACTGTATGGTGTCGAGATGTTTGTATGTTGTTGAAGCTACACTCATCCAGGGAAGTATTCAATCGCACTCCTGACTTGAGCCTTGTAGATCGTGGACAGGGTTTTGTGCAGAGAGGATGTTTTTGTCTTTCGCGGCTTATTAACTGAAACACGAAATGACTCACCCACTCTATGACTTTATTGGACTCCTTAACTACTGCTTCTCATCTGACCGTTGGTCGATGTGATGTTATTAAGTTTCATTTACTGGTTGCTTTCACTCAACTGTTGCCCGTCTCCAGAACACAACTCAGGGGCAGGTGCAGTAATTGCCTGACATTTCCGAACAAAGGGACGCAGAATTCATCTTTATTTCGTTCTCAGTGAACCAGCTGACACTTATATGTGTATTTCCTTCTTCAGTAAACGTGCTGACGATTGTGGTCCTGTCCCGGGAAAAGTGCGGCCTCTCCAAAGGTGTCAGTCGCTACCTGGTGGCCATGGCAGCGGCAGATCTACTGATTGCTTCCCTCTATCTGATTCTGAGACAGAATCCCATTACTTATCCAGAAGGGTTTGTTTTTCTGCAATCGCTCCATGTGTGCAATATCCACGCCGTCCTGCTTTACGCTGCCACCGACTCCTCTGTCTGGTTCACCGTCACTTTTACCTTCGATCGATGTGTGGTCATTTGCGGGTTGTGCCCACACCGCCTCCCCACATTTGTCCATCTGTCACTGCTCTGTTTTTACCACCTATGTATTGTTCTTAACCTTTTCCTATTTTCAGTCCTGAAGAAGGGTCGTGACCCGAAACGTTGACCGCCTGCTTTTCTCCACGGATGCTGGCTGGCCTGCTGAGTTCCTCCAGTATCATCGTGTTTTTCATTCACTTGATTACCGCAACTAAGTGAGGCACACTCATTTGCCCAAAATGTATGTTCGGTGGTGTTATTCACTTCCCCACTTGTGAATGTCCAGTAAATCCAGTGAAAAGGATAGTATCTTGTATTTCGTAATCCGGTACGTTAAATATGGATGTATTTCGAGGGGTTCTAGAGCCTCCTGTATCCCAAAGAAATTCATAGGGCGGCCTCCACACTACCTTCTACAATGGGTCTACCTGTACCATCCCACCCTGCGGTGCACACGTACGTGACCAAGTCCTGACACCGTCGTTGTGAACTAGGAGCCCTTGTGGGTAACTCCAGATACAGTTGTCGTGTCTTCCTTACACCTTGGACATCACATTGTGAGTAAGGTAGAGGACAATCCAGGGGCAACGAAACTGTTGTTAAACTCTGACTGTTCGGAACCTTCCTAGGCGGTAGTAAAGCTCTTGTAAAATGGCCTTCTCGTCCTTCACTGGAGGAGAAATATAGGCATTCAAACCGCGCCCTCGACCGCCCACTCTCAGGCGTTGCGATGCGGAGTATGATCGTGGCACACCTTGACAGCCAGCCCGTCTCCCCTCATTCTGCCACTACACACCTTGTTCTCTTAAAGGGGCCTTTCTGGATCCCTGTTTTCCTTTCTCCCTTGTTTCCTCCTCCCACACTTGTCTGATGCTTCTAAGGACCTCTGTGTGTAGGATCAGTGGGATCAAACATATCCCACGTTTTCGTAGTCTCCTCAGTACTGTGGGACAACAGGGTCCTAAGTTTCTACCCTGTTGTTGAGCCAAATTCCTTCTATCCAGCACAGGACCGTAAATACTCAAGAAAAGCTGCCACAATCTTGTCACAATTGCCAAGGGCTGCTCCCCTTTTCGCCGTCTACACTTACACAGATCCTTCGGCGGGTCACCGTGATTAATGCTTGCAGCTTCCAATATGACCTCCGGAAAATCACCCAGAGTCCCCTGGCCTTGCACCAGCTCCTCCAGCAAGTCTGAATGCCGCAGTGAATTTGGACGTCGAGGGTTAACTTTCGCTCCTCCCCTTCATCTAAATCATGTATTACCCTGTGCTGCCGAATATGCTGAATAAGTTCTCTGGGAGCGTCCCCCACTCCACACTTCGGTACATTTGCAGCTTTAGCACTTAATTGGGCCACCTCAAAAGAAGTACTCACAATGGGACCTCCTTGCTCTGGTTGTCTCCTGGACTCTCTCCGTTATCACAGCTGTCATTGGGACCGGGGTCTGCAGGCTCTACCCCCTAAGAGGAAGCCAGAATATAACCCCAATCATCCTCACCGTTGTAGTGTGTCACCCCAGTCTGCATCATCGTCGTCTTTAGTCCTCTCCCCAAATGCACACATCCCTCCTCGCTGAGCTGAGAATTGAACTTGCAGCTTCTTGATCTGTTTTAAACACTTGGTATGATCAGCACTGTCTCTCCTCCTATCTGGTTCCGAACTCTGCACTGAACTCACAGCAGTCCGTGAATCCTGACACTGACTTTTCCATCTCTCTACTTCCACATTCACCTTCCGGTACTCCTCTTCACTTTCTTTTCCTTTTCTCTTGTCACATATTCAAATTGAGCCTAAAGCAGACTCATGTGTTCAACAGTCTGTCCTGGCAAAATCACGTAAATGCCAAGGCCTAGAAAGCTCACCAGTGCCTCCATTTCCTCACTGGGCTTGGGCCACTCCAATGCACGGTCACAGACCACTTCTCTTGGCAGTCTGTTTATTTCTACAGTATCAAAGAGCATCCCTCAAATAATTTCTTGTTTGGAAATGATGTCTGATGAGCAGTTTATTGGTAGGGCCTTCGTTATGTCCACTTGCAAGTACTTCAATCCAGAGAGAGTCAACTCTGGAAACAACAGCATCCACGACTTCCCCCTCCTGGTGAGAATTGAGACATTTGTTTTGTCTACTCGTCCACTGCCCTGGGCTTGTTCCAGATACCTGTTTGAGGAGTTTAATCTCTTCACGCCAACAATATAGAAGCTTGAAGTCCCATAACATCAGGTTCAAGAATAGGGGTATTCCCTTCAACCATTCAGTTGTTAAATAAACCGGCACCACACTAATCACCAGAGTTTGCCAACAGCATGATCGCTTTCATCATTTTGCACCAAAATGGACCTCTTGTTTCTTCTAATTGGATTATTTCTTGTAACAATCGTGCTTAATTTATGGTTTTCGTGAGAATGCTGCTTTTATGATGTTATCTGCCTGTGATGCTGCTGCAAGGAAGTTTTTTTTTTAAATTGCACCGGTGTATACATGTACTTGTGCACATGAAAACAAACTCGACTTTGATCATTCCACAAACTAAATCCAATATTTCGTTTTTTTTTATAATGCCACAAACTTCTTGTTCCAGGTTGCTGTGTTGTTTAGTGGGCTACAGGTAGTTTTCACCAACTACATCCAGCATTTAAGACTGTATGTACTTTTCTTGGAGGAAATGGAAGCAGGGTTACACATTCGACTCTATCAAACGCCTTTTCAGCATGTAATGAGATAACACATTCTGGAATTTTGAATGGGGGGTATATACAATATTCATTAACCTCCAAATATTAAAATGGAAATAACGATTCTGGATAAATCCTGTCTGGTCATCGGAGATAATTCGAGAAAGAACCTTTTCCAATCTAGAAACCAATATCTTGGAAATAGTTTGGAATCCACATTTAATAAAGAAATGTGTCTATAAGATGCACATTCAGTGGCATCTTTATCCTTTTAAAAATTAGATAGTAGCTTCATAAAAGGATTGTGGTAGTTTACCCACTGGTAGGGCATCTTTAAAAAAAATTTCCTAACCAGCGAGAAAAAAGATCAGAAAAGGATTTAAAACATTGGACTGTATATCCATCAGACCGTGTGTTTTATCTGAATTCATTTAAAAAATTGCTTTCTTTATTTCTTCCTCCGAAATAGGTGCATCTAATATTGAACGTTCATTAAATGATAATTTCGGAGTCTTCAGGTCCCTTAAAAATTCAAGCATTAATGTAGAATCCTCAGGGAATTCTGATTGGTATAAAGAAGTATAGAATTCTTGATAAAATTTATTAATTTGTTCATGGTCCACCGTAGAGTTACCATCTAGTTTACGGATTTTAATAATCTGACGTTTAGTTGAAACAGCTTTCAGTTGATTGGTAAGCAATCTACCAGGTTTGTCAACATGTATATAAAACTGACTTCTGGTTTTATGTAATTGATTTTCAACTGGAGACGTTAATAGTAAACTATGTTGTAATTAAAGTTCGGTTCTCTTTTTATAGAGCTACACATTAGGAGCATCAGAATTTTTTTTTATCGATTCCTTTAATCTTATCAGCCAGTATACGTATTTCATTATGAGTTCATTTTTTTCATTCCAGCAGAATACAAAATAATTTGACCACGGATATACTTTAAAAGTATCCCATATTATCCTACTGGAAACATCTTCAGCAAAATTAGTTAAAAAGAAAAAAAATGAAGCATGTTCTTTAATAAATTGGACAAAGTCTAAATCTTGCAATAGATTGAATCGCCATTGTATGATGCCAGAGGGGACATCTGCAAATTTGGGAAACATGAGAAAAAAATGAAAATTTTTATCAAATTGGTGTAGAAATCTCCAAACATCTAAAATTACGGAATCGACTAAAAAGGAACTAATAAAGACAGCGGATTTCTTTGAAAGTGCAGGATTCGACAAAGATCTGTCCCTCGGACGGTTTAAACAGCACTTGAAATCTGCACCCATAATCAAAGTATATTCGTTTAATTTAGGAAAAGATGCAAATAAATGTTTAAAAAGTTCAGGATGATCAACATTAGGTGCATAGACATTCAGCATAACAACTTTTTTTATTTTTGAAGTAAGCCAGTAATTAATCAAAATCTACCATTCGGGTCTGAAATTATCTCATGATGAACAAATGAAATTGAGGAGTCTATAAAAATAGAGACTCCTTTCACCTTTGCTTGTGAATTAGAATGAACTGTTGACACCTGCAAAATCTAAAAAGAAGTTGATTATGCTCTCCTAATATGAGTCTTCTGCACAAAATTAAACTGAGTATTCAGTCTATGAAAAACTTTCAAGACATTGTTGCGCTTAATTGAATTATTTAAACCTTTCGTATTCCAGGAAACAAAATTAAACATCTTATCCATTTTAATAGGCTAAAATCATATGGTACATAAATGGTTAACCTTAATGTCCAGGAGACTCATGAACAGGAAGAGGAAAAAGAGTTCAAAGAGGAGCCATACATGACAAGATTTCATACATATCTGTGGCTCAGCAGTCCAGAGGAAAAAGAACCAACGGAAAACAGCCACACCCCCCACTCACAAAAGCCCGAAAACTGGCCAATAGGCAGCCAGAAATCTATCTACTAGTTTGAATACCCCCAACTCCATTGGTGGCAAGTCTCCAAAACTGAAAAGAATGTAAACCACCATTTGTAGTCAAAACAAGCTCTCGAAAAACCCAAAGCAAATTTACCGAACTATAAGTAAACGTTGAACAATTTAAACAAAAGCGAAGGATATTAACAGACAGCATTTGAAAAATACCGTTTTATAATTATTTCCAAAACAAAATAATCGATCAAACACTCTGTCAAGTTCTTGATTATTATTAAAACAGAGCACGAACAAAAGATATAATCAAAGAGGAAAAGAAGAATCATTACTTATGATAGGTATCCATGTTCCAGGACCAAGCAGGAGAACGTTAACAGAAGAGAAACAAGTATCTCCAGAGTTTGAAAGATTCAAATCTGTAAGTTAATTATTACTTAACAGACCAAATAAGTATTAAATCAAGGGAGAACGCATTTCATAACCCGCTAAAATTAAAGGCTAATCCAGGAGAAAATCTTCGGCATCCTTGACGGAGTTAAAACATTTACGAGATTTATCAGGTCATGTAATTCTCAGCCGTGTTGGAAATAATAATGCAGGATGGTAATTGTTTTGGTAAAGACGCGATATCACTGATTTGTAACTCAGTCTCTCTTTCATAACTTCTGGGGTATAATCTTCAACCAAACGAAACTTCAATTGTATATATTGAATCATTCCACGACGACGAGCATTGGAATCAAATGTTCTTTCATACTCACGTAATGAAATCTCGATATTACAGGCCGTAGTTTTTGCTCTGGCGCAGGTTTTGGTCTTGTTGATCGAAGAGCACGATTCAGAATAGGCTGAGCAGAAAACACTTCTGAGGCAAACACATCGACCAGAAGTTTAGAAAAGAATTCAGTGGGGTTGTCAGTTTCAGCATTTTCTGGAAATCCGTTGATTGAAACATTCCTTCTCCGACTGCAACTCTCTAAGTCAATAATCCTCAATTTTTGCTGTTCCAGCTTTTGTTTGCTCGTAATTAACTCTTTTTCAAGTGAGATCAGTCTGGAATCTCTCTTTTTACCAGCTTGATCCAAATCAGCAATTAATTTCTGCTGTTAGCGTTTTCCGGAATGAGTTCATTTTGTCTGTCTTCAATGATGTCCTTTAAAAGTGTTTCCAAATCGGCAAATCTTCGATCAAACTTTGTATCCAGGTTAGAAATAGCTTCCAAAGTAGGTTGAGGGTCTCCGTCATTCTTACCATTAGCTCCAGCTTTGGATATGCTATTCAATTCGACAACAAAAAATCAAAATTACCCTAGCAACATTATTTAAAAAGTCTTATTAAAGGGTGGTACATGAAAGTTGGATGGAGCAGAGCCAAGATGGATCTCACTCCATGAAGCGCCACCAATAGACTCCTTTGGTTATCTCAAACTACATGCTGATTGGACCAAGCAGATTACGGGTGGTGCATGTTGGGAGGGAGCAAAATGAAATACAGAATTGGTTTGGTGGATGAAGCCGTGCATGTGAAAGGGTTAGCCGAGGGATTTTCAAGCGTGAACTGCGATTTACCTTTGCAGTAGTGATATGTTATTTATCTTTGCAGCAGTAATCTGTAATTTACCTGAGTTATGAAGATTTACAATGTTGAGCCAATTGGTGCACTGTCTCTGTGCCAGTGGGAAAAGGATCATTTGACTTCTTAGCACCATGTCTGTTGCCCTCTTCAATTACACATATAAATGTAGTTTTAATATGCATATATCACTTTTGGGAAGTGAGTTCAAACCATAGTCTCGGTGTCTTCACTAGAGGAAGCGTCAATGGCATTGTTGTACTCGAGGGTGTGGAACGAGCAGAAAAAGAAGCTGTTTTAAGATTTCAGGATTTTCGTAAGATCCAAACTGAACGATGTTGCAACATTACGGCGCAGTTAATCACTTGACAGAATTCTTAGTCTGGTAACTGTCAACTCAATTTCATGTGTCAAAGCAATAAAGGTCACACTGAATACTGTCGGCAGATTTTATCTGAATTGCCCTGTTTTATTCATTTGTCAAACACACACTTTCACATAAAATATACGCCACACAACACATACATTCAAACAAAATGTACACCACACACACAAAGTACACACCACACATAATACCTAATACACACTCACTCCATCTGTATTCCTCTATTGCAGCTAACTTCGCCGTGATTGGGGTAATGTTACGCAGACGATGCGGTCTGTCCAGATGTATCACTGTTTACCTGCTGTCGATGGCGGTGACGGACCTCCTGGTCATTACCATGGGTGTGATATTAAACCGGATTGTTGCCATCAATTTCCCGTCCAATTTCTTGACCATTTCTCCGGCCTGCAATGTGAATCTCACGGTAGCTCACACTGTAAGAGACTGCTCCATCTGGGTGATGGTAATGTTCACCTTTGATCGCTTTGTGGCTATTTGCTGCCAAAAATTGAAAACAAAATATTGCACGGAGCGAACAGCGGCTGTGGTGATCGGAACGGTTACTGCTCTGAGCAGTTTCAAAAAGGTTTTTAACTATTTTATATATGGCCCTCCACATAAAACCAAACCCAAGTCATGCAAAATTAAGTTAACATATTATAAGTCTCCTGGATGGATAGCTCATGACTTGATCGATACTATTTTAACCCCTTGTCTGCCACTTGTTCACGTTTTGCTGTTCAATTTCCGCACCGTCAGGCACATTTTAAGGGCCATTAGAATCCGCAGGAGACTCCAGGACAGTGGGAACAGTGAGAGACAGAGTGACCCAGAGACGGACAGCCGCAGGAAGTCTATAGTCCTGCTCCTAAGAGTCTCGGGTATTTTCATCCTCTTGTGGCTATTGGTACTGATAACTTTTCTCTACGTTCGCATTACGGGCATCACTTACTTTTCAGGTTCCAATTACAATGACTCAATTATCCTTCTGGAAGAAAGCAGGTATGTACTTCAGTTCTTGTCTTCCTGCGTGAACCCATTTATTTACGCAGCAACACAGAGCAGGTTCAGAGACGAGATAAAGCTAGGGCTGGAATATCCACTGACTCTCATTAATAAATTACTGAAATAAACAATTGTTCTTCTTTGGGAACAGTTGATGTTGCATTCTGCTGTCATCTTGTTTTCCGTCATCTTGTCCGCTCAGTCAGAGATCTGTACAGTATGAAAGTAGACCATTCGGGTAAAATCATGCACACCGAACTAATTGCCTCAATGCGCCAGTGCCATTTGCCTGCATTTGGCCCACATCCCTCTCAACCTTTCCTTTCCATGAACTTGTGCAAATGGTTTTTATACATTGTAGTTGTTCCCACCTCCGTCACCTGCTCTGGTCGTTCATTCTATACACTCAGTGCCCTCTGTCCTCACTTGAGTCCTCGCTGCATTGTGATAGCACCTTGCTCCTTCTGCTTTATGTTCATATTGTTCTCTGCCATCTTGCCTTCCCAGTAGTGTGTTCATAGAGTTACACAACACTGAAACAGGCCCTTCGGCCCTCCAACTTCATGCCTACCATCAAGCACCCATTTCCACTCATCCCGGTTCTACTCTCCCCACATTCCCATCATTTGCCCCCACATTCTACCACTCACCCACGCATTAGGGACAATTTAAAGTGACAAATTAACCTCGCAACCACACATTTTTGTGATGTGATAGGAACCCCATGCTGTCACATTGATAATGTGCAAACTGCACACAAACAGCTCCGGAGGTCAGAATCGACCCTCGGTCTTCGGATCTGTGAGACAAGTGGTACTACCGGCTGTCTCACAGTGCCGCCCACTTGTAAAAGTTTGATGAATTAGCAGTACCAAGAGGGGCTGGTCTACTGGACATTATAGTGGTCTGGTCTCAAGGAAGAGAGCTGTATATCCCTATGTATTTATTCATGTTAAAGAGCTGATTGCAGATTCACCAATAGTAAGGAGCAGGGTCGGTCTGATAACACAATAATCGGCAGTATCTACATGGGGCGCTGCCTCAAGAAGGCAACATCGATTATCAAAACTCTCCACCGTCCGGTCCATGCCTTCTTCTTGCAGCAACAATCGGACAGAGGTACAGAATGCTGAAGGTTCAAGAACAGCTTCTTCCCTTCAACAATTCGCTTGTAGAACCAACCAGCACAACCCTCATCACTGGAGTTTACCGACACCGTGATCACTTTCATCACTTTGCATTAAATGAACTGCTTTTGTTTCGTTGAGTTCTTCCTTGTAAAAATTGTGTTAAATTTATGTTTTTCTTGTGAATGCTGATTATCTGATGCTCTGTGCTTGTGACGCTTCAAGAAAGGTTTTCAGTGCACCTGTGCACACGTGTATTGTTGCATTTGACAATAAATTCAAGTGACGTTGACTTTAACCCATTTGACAACACCCTATTGGAGATATTCCCTTTGTCCAATCCATTTCACAACCCACCTTCTCTGCATCTTCACTGACTTTTCTTTCTCTATTTCCCAGTTGAAAGGGTCTTCAGCCTGAAGCGTTACCTGTCCTTCCATCGCCACAGATGCTGCCTGACCTGCTGAGAGTGGCCAGATTTTTCTGTATTTGTTTCAGATTTCCAGCATTTGCAACTTTTTGACGAGTAGACTGGTCCTGCATTCCGTGGAGGTTATTAGAATGGGAGAAGTTTACATTGATTGCAGCCTACAAAATGCTTCCAGGCTTGACATGCTGGATTCATGTTCCCCCTCACGTCTTTATACCGGCTGTCTCCTCTCTCTTCAGGCAGATGAAAGGTCTTGATTCAAAGCGTCGACCGTCAATTTCCCTCCTTAGATGCTGCCTGAGTCACTGGATTTCTCCAGCAACTCACTTTTACTTCATATTACAGCATCTGCAGTCTCTTGTGTCTCCAGCATCACATCTAGCTCCTGCTTGGACGTCAAGTTAAATCGACTTTATTTTCATGTGCAAAAGTACGGTGAGGTACAGGTACAATCAAAAACTTGCTTCCAGCAGCATCACGGGAGTCGAGACAGACAACACATTGAATAGAAATTGGCCAAGACAGTGAAGAAAAAAAAGATAGTGGAAAGCAAGACATTAGTGCAAAAACACCACACTCAGAGACAAGTCCATGGTAGTGCAAGAGGTGGTCCACAGTGTTCCGTTGCTGAGGTAGGGTGAGGGTTGTGCAGGTCTGTTCAAGAACCTGATGGTTGTAGGAAAGTAGCTGTTCCTGAACCTGGTGGTGTGGTTTAATACATTTACCGATTTGCCCTCAGCTGCCTTTTTTTATAATTCCACATGCTCACCACCTCTGGGTAAAGAGATTTCCAATTAGCTCAGTCTTTAGTGACCTATCCCTTATCCTTCGGCAGTGACCTCTGGTTCTGGACTTCGTCACCATCGGAAAGATCCTTCCCGCATCTAATCTGTCCAGTACTGTCAGGGTTTTATAAGTTTCAATGAGATTCACTCTCAGCTTTCCAAACTTTAGTGAATATTTGCCCAACTTTCTTAATCTCTCTTCATACATCAGTCCTGGCATCAACCTGGTAAACCTTTGCTGCACTCCCTCCATAGCAAGTACGTCCTGCCTCTGATAAGGAGACCAAAACTTCACACAGTACTCAAGGTGTGGTCTCAGCACAGCCCTGTATAATTACAACAAGGCATTCCTGCTTCTGTGCTCAAATCCTTCTTTTTGAAGCCCAACATACAATTTGCCTTTTTAACTGCCTGTTGCATTTCCAGTAACCGGTGCACCAGACCTTGCTGCCTTTACACTTTTCCCAATCTCTCACTGTTCAGATAATAATCTGCCTTTACTTTTTGCCACCAAAGTGGGTAACCCCACATTACCACACGTTATACTTCATCAGCCATGCATTTACCCACCCTCTCAACCTTTTTAAATCACACTGGAGTATCGCTGCACCATCTTCACAGCTATAACTACCACCCAGTTTTGTGTCATGTGCAAATGTGGAGATATTGCATTTGAAATTTCATTAACTCATTAAGAATAGTTGGGGTCCCAGCACTGAATCCTGTGATAACCCACTCGTCACTTCTTGCCACTTGGTAAAAGACCTGTTTATTCTTCCTTTAGTTCCCTCTAAACCTCCTACACTTTGCCTTAGACCTCTGTCCTTTGGTTACAGACATATCTACCAAGGGAAGAATCATAGAGCTACACAGCATCGAAACAGGCTCTTTGGCCCAACTTGACCATTCTGTCCAGGTTCCCCAACTGAGATAATTGCATTTCCCTGCAGTTCGCCCATCAAAACATTGTCTGTCTATGTACCTGTCCAAATGTATTTTAAATATCATAATTGTACCCGCCTCTACCACATTTTCAGACAGCTTATTCCATATTGATCACCCTCTGTGTGAAAAAGTTGTCCCTCAGATGCCTTTTAAATCTTTCCCCTCACTTGAAACCTGTGCACTCTAGCTTTGTCCTGCCCTACCCTGGAGCAAAGACTGTCTATTCACCTTATCTGTGTCTCTCAAGATTTGATAAATCTCCATAAGGTGACCTCTCAGCGTCCTACAGGCAAAATATCCGAGCCTATACGGCCTCTCTTTATAACTCAAACATATAACATATAACATATTCATACATTTTCTTAAACACCTTCTAATTTAATGACACCCTTCCTCGAGCAGGGCGACCAGAACTGTACGCAGTACTACAGATGTGGCCTTACCGACGTCTTGTACAGCTGTAACATGACATCCGACTTCCTGCACTCAGTATCCTGACCGACGAAGGCAAGTGTGCCAAACCCCGCCTTCACCACCCTGTCTACCTGTGTTGCCACTTTCAAGAAACTATGTACCTGCACCCCTCGGTCTCTCTCTTCTACAACAATTCCTCGGGTCTCATCTTTTCCTGGGAAAGTCCTGTCCTGGTCTGAACAAAGTACAACACCTCATACTTATCCAAATTAAACTCCATCTGCCATTCTTCGGCCCACTGGCCCAGTTGACCAAGGTCAAGATTTTCACTATTTACCTCTCTTTGCCCCTTATAATTTTGTGTACCTTTATCAGTTCCCCCTCACCCTTCTTTGCTACAAAGTAAGCAAACTCAGCCAATCCCGTCTCTACCAATAACTGAAACGCTCCATTCCAGGCAACATTCTGGTGAATTTCCTCTGCACCCTCTCCAGTGCAATCACATCGTTCTTCCAATGTGGCGACCAGAACTGCACACAGTTCTCCAGCTGTGGCCTAACCAGTGTTTTATAAAGCTGCACCGTGACCTCCCAGCTTATATATTCTATGTCATGACCAGTGAAGACAGGGATCCGATGTGCATTTGTTACAATCTTACCCACCTGTGCTGCTGCCTTCAGGCATGCTTGGATAATTACATCGAGATACTTCTATTGCTCAGTATCTCCCATTCATCATGTATGTTGTAGACTTACTAGCCTCTCAAATTGTATTACTGCACACTTTTCAAGATTCAATTTCGTCGTCCATTACTCTGTCTTTCTCATCATCTCCTCCCTGTTTTTCTGCAGCTGAAGGCGACCCTCTTCACTGTCAACGCCACCACAAATGCTCATCCCATCTGTGAATGTACGAATCATAACTTCCGACAGACACTATCACTGGCAATTGACTACACCCACTCTCCCCTCTCTGATAAAGGTCCACTAAAGACAACTCTCTTTTGGGTACAGGCCTTACAGACACTGAAGATCACAGGGCCACAGTCTCCGAGACAGTGTTTCTTTGTGGGTTCATGGTTCGACAGATACTGGCTTACAGGTCTCACGGGCAACTGGTCTCACGAGGATACACCAGGGTTTCGGTCTCCTCAGTACCTTGTGCATGTTCTAGCCTTATTACACCTCCTGAAATACATCTCCTTGCAATTTTCTGGATTAAATTCCATCTGCCGCAAAACACAAACTGTTGGAGGATCATAGGGTCAGGCAGCATCTGTGGAGGAAAAAGGATGGTAGACGGCTCGGGTCGAGATCAGGATTGAGCAGAATTTCGACCTGAAACGTCGACTGTCCCTTTGCCTCCACAGATGCTGCATGACCCACTGAGTTCTTCCAACAGTTTGCGTTTTGCTGCCATTTCTCTGCTCATTTTACGAATGTGTGAAATAAGTATCATTATTAGTGCAGCACCACTGCGAATGGAGCCAATACCATGTTCCATGGTTTGTCCCAGGGCTTTGGTGTCAACTGGGAGAAAGTGTGGTCTTCTGGGTTCTCACCAAGGACATTGTATGAATAGAATTTGTCTCAAACAAGTTTGGTATTGGTATTGGTTTTATTATTGTCACTTGTACCCAGGTAGAATGAAAAATTTGTCTTGTAACTGATCGTACAGGTAAATTCATTGCATAGTGCAGTTACATTGAGTTATTACAGAGAGCGTTGATGTAGTACAGGTAAAAACAGTAACAGTGCAGAGCAAAGTGTCACAGCTGCAGAGAAAATGCAGTGTAATAATGTGCAAGGTCACAACAAGGTAGATCGTGAGGTCAGAGTCCATCTCATCGTATAAGGGAACCGTTCAATCGTCTTATCACGGTGGGGTAGAAGTTGTTCTTAAGCCTGGTGGTACGTGCCATCAGGCTTCTGTATCTTCTACCTGATGGGAGAGGAGAGAAGTGGGAATACCCGGGCTGGGTGGAGTCTTTGATTATGCTGGCTGCTTCGCCAAGACAGATAGAGGTCAAGAAGTTCATGAAGGAGTGGCTGGTTTCTGTGACGTGCTGGGCTGTGTCCACAACTCTCTGCAGTTTCTTGCGGTCCTGAGCAGAGCAGTTGCCGTACCAAGCCGTGATGCATCCAGATAGGATGCTCTGGTGCATCGATAATAGTTGGTGAGTGTCAACTGGGACATACCGAATTTCTTTAGCATCCTGAGGAAGTAGAGGAGCTGTTGAGCTTTCTTAGCCGTGACAACTACGTGATTTGAGCAGAGCAGGCTGTTGGTGATGTTCACTCCTAGGAACTTGAAGCTCTGAACCTTTTTGACATCAGCACCGTTGATCTAGTTGGGTGCATGTACACTGCCCTCAATGACCAGCTCTTTCGTTTTGTTGACATTGAGGGAAAGGTTGTTGCCATGACACCATGACACTAAGCTCTCTATCTACTTCCTGTACTCCGATTCATCACTGTTTGAGACACGGCCTACAACGGTGGTGTCATCTGCAAACTTGTAGATGGAGTTAGAGCAGCATCTGGCCACACAGTCATAAGAACTAGAGTGGAGGGCTGAGGACACAGCCTTGCGGGGCATCAGTGTTGAGAATAATGGTGCCGGAGGTATTACTGCCTATCTTCACTGATTGCGGTCTGTTGGTTAGAAAGTCTGACTGCAGCTACAATAACCCAGTGAAATCTGGGTAAAGGGCAGGGAGAAGGTCCCCCACTCTCCTCCGTCACCAGACGATCGAATAAGTTAAATGTATGATCCCTGTGAAAAAAATAAAGGGACGGAACAGGAAGGAAACACTGGTGGAAAATGAGGAGATAAAATTGGATTGTTGCCCATTACCCATTGATTATTTGGGACCCATTGGGCAATTCCTGAGCAATTACGCAGCAGACGGCTAATTTAGTAATTGCCTAAGAAGCCAATTATTATCTGATGGCTCTAAGAACATTATTTCAATGGTTTCAAACCTCCTAACTCTGATGTATTTGCAGGAAAAAGATGAAAGATTGGATCAAGGCTGTTTCCACAGCCATCACAGAACATGCAGTAATCGCTCAGCAAAACAGCGCGATCACTCCTACCACCACCTCTTCTGATGAATAAAATCCCAAACGTGAGAGCGATCAAAGATTCAGCCTCTTTGGAAAGAAGAAATGAGGTAAGAGATTATTTTTGACTGACAAACTGGAACCATGGTATTGGATATTGCGGGGGACGGAGCGAAGGTCTGTCGCAAAAGGCAGGATCTCTCGGTAGCCAGCCATTTTATTTACACTTCGCATTCCCACACTAACGTGTGTGTCCACAACCTCCTGAACTGCCACATTGAAGGCAGGCGCAGGTTGGAGGAACAACACCAAATATTCCACCTTGGTAGTCGCTAACCTGAAGGCATCAGCATCGATTTCTCTAACTTCCGATAACCCCTTCCCTCTGTTTTCCCTTTTACTGTGACCCCTTCACCCCTTCTCGTTCCTCACCTCTGCCCTCATGACTTGCCCACCTCCTTCCCTTTTTCCCATGGTCTACTCTACTCTTGTATAAGATTCCTCCTTCTTCAGTCCTTTGCCTCTTGCACCGATCACCTCCCAGCTTCTCACATCATTCCCTTTTACCCCCATCACCCACCTACCTACCTGACCCCTCACCTGGACTCACCTTTTTCCTGCCAGATCCTGGTCCTCCCCCTCCCCCTACACTTTTATTCTGGTTTCTGTCCTCTTCCTTTCCAGTCCTGATGAAGGGACTGGCCCGCAAAGTCAACTGTTCATTTCCCTCCACAGAAGCTGCCTGACCTGCTGGGTCCCTCGAGCATTTCATGTCTGTTTTTAAAGATCTCCAGCATCTGCAGTCTCTCTTGTGTCTCAAGAACAGCTACTTCCTTTCAACCATTTGGTTCTTGAACCAACTGGCACAATCGTAATCGGCACCAAAGTTTTCTTTGTATTTTTTGTTCTAATCGTGTTCTTTCTTGTAAAAATTGTGTTTAATTTATGATTCTCTTGTGAATGCTGCTTTTATGATGCGATGTGCCTGTGATGCTGCTGCAAGTAAGTTTTTCATTGCAACTGTGCATATGTATACTGGTGCATATGACAATAAACTTGAATTTGAATTTGACATTGCTCATTTCACAAACTAAATCCAAAGCCTCTGTTCATTTTTAAGACCTAAAATATCTTCTACCTCGTTGCTGTGTTCAGTGGGCTGAGGATAGCGTTCACCAATTACATCCAGCCTTTCAGACTTTTGTTACTTTTCTCAGAGGAAATGATACACAATGATTCATCAAAACAATTACTGGCAGCAGTTGCTTAAAGTTGATTTTTTGAATTAATGTAATTAGCATAAAAAAGATGCCTTCAGAATATTCTCCTTGGCGTCTTTTGTTGGGTATAAATATCACAGTCTGAGAATTCAGTGTATTCTGTGCTTAAAATTCAGTAGCAATGCATGGAGCTCCACAAATCTTGGGATTGGCCATTTGCTATTGCAACATTGCAGTCATCGGCATTCCTGGTAAAGTAGTGATGTTAATTATGAATCTGTAAACTGTTGTGAAATGTTGCATCGCCGCTGTGTTCACTCGGATTATTGCTTTCTGTCATTTGTAGATTTTTACCCCTTTGCTGTTCTCCCAGTATCCTTACTATCCTTTTATTGTTTTCTCCCATTGGTTGCAGAACCTTAATTTTATTCCTTATAAGTTTTATTTCTTCATCGTGCATTTTATCACAATTCGCGGTAGTGTTTCTTCTATACAACTTCTAATCTAGAATGCTTTTTATACCTATTATATCATCTCTTCTCATGCTGATGGTAAACACCCAACTATAATGGAATCAGTTTGTTTTCCAATGCCATTTGTATGAACAGTTTCAAACAAAATTTGACACAAAATTTAAATTAAGCATTTTAAAACAGGACATGCGGTATTTAGAAAAGAGCATGATAATATTGAAATAGCAGAACCAGCACAACATCTCCAGGAAGTCAGTAAATGTAGGATGGGTTTTTGAACTGGTGATTTTGTGATTCAATGTTCTGGCTGCAGAGAGGTGATGAAAGTGAATTTATGGAGAGTGGAATGTGGAAGATCGGTCACTGGTGAATCCAGATGGATAGGGTTTTGACTCAAGTAGGTGGAGGAAAAAGGAGGTGTGCATGGTGTAATAGGGCTTCATATTGGTATCTTTCTTGTAGGAGGAAAATTTTGGGTTATCTTAAACTACATGCAGATTGGAAAAAACAGATTACTAGTGGTTCATGTGGGGTGGGAGAGGAGTGAGATACAGAATTCATTCGGTGGGTAAAGACGTGCATGTGAAAGAGATATCCGAGGGAGCGCAACTTTGCAGTAGTGATCTGATATTATCTGACATGAAGATTTACAATGTTGGGCCAGTTGATGCACTGTCTCTGTGCCAGTGGAAAAAGCCTCAACCCACTTTTTAGCACCATGTCTATAGCGCGCTTCAAATGCATATCCAAATGTGGTTTAAATATGCATATATCGCATTTGGGAAGTGAGTTCCAAACATTCATCTGGCTGTCTTCACAAGACGATGTGTTAATGGCATTGTTGTACGAGAGGGAGAAATATTGGATGAGGTGAAACTAGAAGAGAAAGAAGATTTTATTCAGAATTTGCTGTTGTATGGAAGAGACGACAAACAAAACGAAAATCAGTGGAGTTTAATTTTTCAGTGGAAGATAATGTTCTTGCTCTGCATTATTTCCACAGAGACAGACTCTCTGGTAAGATCCAAACTGAAGTATGTTGCAATATCACAGCGCAGTTACTCACATGATAGAATTCTGTGAGGTAACTGTCTGTCAACTCAGTTTTAGGTTTCGAATCACTAAATGTTATACTGAATACCATCAAGAACAATTTAATCTGAGTACCACATTTGTCACACACACGCATTCAAAAAACAAATTATACACCACATACCACATACATTCCAACAAACTATGTTCCATACACACCACCACATGTACCATACAACATACATACCATACAAAAAGTACACGTCACCCCCGAAAACACGCACTAAAACCACACACTAATATGCACACCACACGTATTCTCACACCAGATTAACGCACAATCTCAGTTACACCACCCAAACACACATCACACACAATCACTAACACACACGCACTCTCTCTGTCTTCCACTATTGCAGCTAACTTGGCCGTGATTGGGGTAATGTTCCGTAGACGATGCGGTCTCTCCAGATGTATCACTGTCTACCTGCTGTCGATGGCGTGACTTATCTCCTGGTTATTATCATGGGCGTTGTATTCAACCTGATAATTCCCATGACATTCCCATAGAGTCTCTTGACCATTGCTCCAGCCTGCAGTATGAATCTCACAGTAGCTTACGCCGTAAGAAACTGCTCCGTGTGGGCGACGCCGATGTTCACCTTTGATCGCTTTGTGGCCATTTGCTGCCAAAATTGAAAATGAAATATTGCACAGAGCGAACTGCGGTTGTGGTGATCGGAACGGTGCTACCCTGATCTGTATCAAAGACATATTTTTCTACTTTAAATATGAACCTCTAAATAAAACCGAGCCCACACAACAGTTTATACATCACCTATCTGGATAGCATATGAATGGATCAATAGGATTTTAGTCCCATTTGTTCTCATTTTATTGTTTAGTCCTACATATTTTATAGGGCCATTAGAATCCGCAGGAGACACCAGGGCGGCGGGAACAGTGAGAGACAGAGCGATTCGGAAAATGACAGCTTAGGAAGTCTATCGTCCTGCTCCTCAGTATCTCGGGTATTTTCATCCTCTTGTGGCTACTGGTACTGATAAATTTCCTCTACGTTCGCATTAGCAGCATCCTTTTCTTTTCAGGTTCCAATTTCAGCAGCTCCATTTTGCATCTGGAAGAAAGCAGGTATGTGCTTCAGTTATTGTGTTCCAGCGTGAACCCATTTATTTATGCATGGACACAGATTAAGATGAGAGACGAGATAAAGCTGGGCCTGAAATATCCACTGACTCTCATCAATAAATTACTAAAATAAACAAGTTTTATTCTTTGGGAACATTTTGTTGTAAACCACCCTCATCTTCATTTCTATCATATCGTCTGGTCAAGCATAGAGCAGGCGAACAGCTCTAATTCATCAGGAGTTTGAGGAGATTTGGTTTATCAACAAACACTCTTTGCAAATTTCTATGGATGTACGGTGGAGAGCATTCAAATTGGCTGCATCAGAGACCGGTATGGAGGCTCCAATGCTCAGGATCGAGGGAGGGTGCAGAGGGTTGTAGACTCAGCCAGCTCCATCACGGGCACGACTCTCCCCACCATCGATGACATCTTCAAGAGGTGGTTCCTCAAGAAGGCAGCATCCGTCACTACGGCCCCTACCCTCTGGGACGTGCACTCATCACGTTATTACGATCAGGGAGGAGGCACAGGAGCTTGAAGGCCCAACGCAACAATTCTGATACAGTTTTTCCCCTCTGCCATCAGATTTCTGAACAATCCATGAACCCATGAAAACTCCCTCTTTATTTATTTTATTTTTGCATTATTTATTTCTTTTGTAATTTATAAAATTTTATGTCTTTGCACAATCCTGCTGCTGCATAATTTCACATCATATAAGAGCGTGATAATAAATCTGATTCTGACATAGCACAGCAGACAGGCCTTTCGGACCAATTTAGAGCCAATCAGAGGTTAAGAGTGGATCTGAGGAAGATCATTTTCAGCTTGATAGTGGTTGGAATCTGGAACCCACAGCCTGCGATGGTGGGGGAGGCAGGCACTCTCATAGAATTTAAGAAATATCTGGTTGGGCGTTTGAATCCTCAAGATATAGATGTCTAAAATGGTGCTGGGAATTGGGAATAGTGTCGATGGGTCCCTGTTGGTCATCATTCCATACATAAGTACATCGACACAGTGAAAAGGAAAACGAAATGCAGAATATAGTTATATAGTTTTATAGTTACATAGAAAGTGCAGTGCAGGGAGACAAATAAGGTACAAGGGCCACGGTGAGGTAGACTGGGAGATCAGGAGTTCATCTTTTAGCATATGAGAGGGCCATCAAGAGTCTGATAACAGTAGGATAGAAGTTGTCCTTGAGTTTGATGGAATGTGCTATCAAGCTTCAGTATCTTCTGCCTGACGGAAAGGAGGAGAAGAGAGAGTGACCAGGGTGGGTACGGTATGTGGTTGGGTGGTGTGTGTATGTGCGTGTGTGTGCGTATGAAGAGAGATTGAGAAAGTTGGGTATATATTCACTGAAGTTTAGAAAGCTGAGAGTGAATCTCATTGAAATTTATAAAACCCTTACAGGACCGGACAGATTATATGTGGGAAACATCTTTCCGTTAGTGAGGAAGTTCAGAACCAGAGGTCACTGCCGAAGGATAAGGGACAGGTCACTTAGAAATGAGCTGTTTCGAAATCTCTTTACCCAGAGGTGGTGAGCCTGTGGAATTATAAAAAAGGCAGCTGAGGGCAAATCAGTAAATATATTAAACCACACCACCAGGTTCAGGAACAGCTACTTTCCAACAACCATCAGGTTCTTGAACCGACCTGCACAACCCTTACCCTGCCTCAGCAACGGAACACTGTGGGCCACCTCTTGAACTACCATGGACGTCTCTGATTGTGGTGTTTTTGTACTGATGTCTTGCCCTGCACTATCTATTTTTTCATCACTGCCTTGTACAATTTCTGTTCGATGTTTTGTCTGACTCTACGTGCCTGTGATGTTAATGCAAGCAAGTTTTTCATTGTCCCTGCACCTCACCGTACTTGTGCACATGACAATAAAGTCGACTTAACTTGACGTTCAAGCAGGAGCTCGATGTGGAACTGGAGACACAAGAGACTGCAGATGCTGGAATCCGAAGCAAAAAGTGAGCTACTGGAGAAAATCAGCGACTCAGGCAGCATCTGAGGAGGGAAATTGCTGTCGACGTTTTAACTCGAGACCCTTCATCTGGACTGAAAAGAGAGGAGACAGCCGGTATACAGAGGTGAGGGTGATCCTGCACCCAACATGTCAAGCCTGGAAGCATTCTGTAGGCTCCAATGCAATGTGAACTCCTCCCATTCTAATAAACTCCACGGAATGCAGGACCAGTCTACTCATCAAAAAGCTGCAGATGCTGGAAATCTGAAACAAATACAGAAAAATCTGGCCACTCTCAGCAGGTCAGGCAACATCTGTGGAGAGGGAAGGACAGTTTACGCTTCAGGCTGAAGACCCTTTCAACTGGGAAAGAGAGAAAGAAAAGTCAATGAAGTTGCAGAGAAGGTAGGCTGTGGGATGGATGGGACAAAGGGAATATCTCTGACAGGGTGTGACCAAATGGGTTAACGTCAACGTCACATTTGAGTTTATTGTCAAATGTAAAAATACACGCGTGCACAGGTGCAATGAAAACCTGTCTTGCAGTATCACAGGCACATGGCATCAGATAATCAGTATTTACAAGAAAAACATAAATTTAGCAGAATTATTACAAGAAAGAACAACGAAAACAAAGAAAAAGTTCATTTTAGAAAGTGATTAAAGTGATCATGGTGTTTGTAGACTCCGGTGAAGACGGTTGTGCAGGTTGGATTAACAAGCGAATGGTTGAAGGGAAGTAGCTGTTCTTGAACCTTCAGACTTCTGGACCTCTATCCAATGGTTGCTGCAAGAAAATAGCATGGACCGGATGGTGGGGATTTTTGATGATTGATGTTGCCTTCTTGAGGCAGCCCCCCATGTAGATACTGCCGATTATTCTGTTATCAGACCGACCCTGCTCCTTCCTATTGGTGAATCTCCCAACAACGCTGGAACATGAATAAATACTCGGGGATATACAGCTATCTTCCTTGAGATCAGACCACTGTAATGTCCAGTAGATCAGCCCCTCTTGGTACTGCTAATTCATCAAACTTTTACAAGTGAGCGACACTGTGTGACAGCAGGTAGTACCACTGTCTCACGGATCCGAAGTCCCAGGTTCGATTCTGACCTCCGGAGCTGTTTGTGTGGAGTTTGCACATTATCCTTGTGACAGCATGGGTTTCCTCCAACTTCAGAAAGATGTGTGGTTTCGAGGTTAATTTGTCACTTTAAATTGTCCCTAATGCGTAGGTGAGTGGTAGAATGTGGGGGCAGATGATAGGAATGTGGGGAGAATAGAATCTGGATGTGTAAATGGGTGCTTGATGGTCCGCATGGAGTTGGAGGGCCGAAGGGCCTGTTTCAGTGTTGTGTAACTCTATGAATACATGAGTGAGAAGACAAGATGGTAGAGAACAAGATGAACATAAAGCAATAAGGAGCAAGGTGCTATCACAATGCAGCGAGGACTCAAGTGAGGACAGAGGGCACTGAGTGTATAGAATGAACGACCAGAGCAAGTGGCGGAGGTGGGAACAACTACAATGTATAAAAACCATTTGCACAAGTTCATGGAAAGGAAAGGTTGAGAGGGATGTGGGCCAAATGCAGGCAAACGGGACTGGCGCATTGAGGCAAATTTGTCGGTGAACATGAGTCGGACCGCATAGTTTACTTTCATACTGTACAGATCTCTGACTGAGCGGACAAGATGATGGAAAACAAGATGAGAGTAGAATGCAACATCAACTGTTCCCAAAGAAGAACAATTGTTTATTTCAGTAATTTATTAATGAGAGTCAGTGGATATTTCAGCCCCAGCTTTATCTCGTCTCTGATCCTACTCTGTGTTGCTGCATAAATAAATGGGTTCACGCAGGAAGACAAGAACTGAAGTACATACCTGCTTTCTTCCAGAGGGAATATTGAGTCACTGAAATTGGAACCTGAAAAGTAAGTGATGCCCGTAATGCGAACGTAGAGAAAAGTTATCAGTACCAGTAGCCACAAGAGGATGAAAATACCCGAGACACTTAGGAGCAGGACGATAGACTTCCTGCGGCTGTCCGTCTCTGGGTCACTCTGCCTCTCACTGTTCCCACTGTCCTGGAGTCTCCTGCGGATTCTAATGGCCCTTAAAATGTGCCTGACGGTGAGAAAATTGAACAGCAAAATGAGAACAAGTGGCAGACAAGGGGTTAAAATAGTATCGATCCAGTCATGTGCTATCCATCCAGGAGAGGTGTAATATGTTAACTTAATTTTGCACGATGTGGGTTCGCTTTTATGTGGAGGTTCATACATAAAATAGTTAAAAACGTTTTTGAAACAGCTCAGAGCAGTAACCGTTCCGATCACCACAGCCGCTGTTCGCTCCGTGCAATATTTTGTTTTCAATTTTTGGCAGCAAATAGCCACAAAGCGATCAAAGGTGAACATTACCATCACCCAGATGGAGCAGTCTCTTACAGTGTGAGCTACCGTGAGATTCACATTGCAGGCCGGAGCGATGGTCAAGAAATTGGACGGGAAATTGATGGCAACAATCCGGTTTAATATCACACCCGTGATAATGACCAGGAGATCCGTCACCGCCATCGACAGCAGGTAAACAGTGATACATCTGGACAGACCGCATCGTCTGCGTAACATTACCCCAATCACGGCGAAGTTAGCTGCAATAGAGGAATACAGATGGAGTGAGTGTGTGTTAGGGATTATGTGTGGTGTGTACTTTGTGTGTGTGGTGTACATTTTGTTTGAATGTATGTGCTGTGCGTCGTATATTTTATTTGAAAGTGTGTGTTTGACAAAGAAATAAAACAGTGTAACTCAGATAAAATATGACGACGGTATTTATTGTGACTTTTATAGCTTTAACACCTGAAACTGAGTTGAAAGACAGTTACCAGTCTAAGAATTCTGTCATGTGTTTAGCTGCGCCGTAATGTTGCAACATCTTTCAGTTTGGATCTTACAAGAGAGTCTGCCTCTGTGGAAAAAATCCAGAGCAATAATGTTATCCTCCACTGCAAACCTCAATATTATCAACACCACCGATTTTCATGATGTTCGTCATCTGTTCCAGATAAACGAAAATCCTGAAATCCTGAAACAGCTTCTTTTTCTGCTCGTTCCACACCTTCGAGTACAACAATGCTATTGACGCTTGCTCTAGTGAAGACACCAAGACTATTGTTTGAACTCACTTCCCAAAAGTGATATATGCATATTTAAACCACATTTAGATGTGTATTTGAAGAGGGCTACAGACATGGTGCTAAAAAGTCAAATGATGCTTTTCCCAATGGCACAGAGACAGTGCACCACTGGCACAACATTGTAAATCTTCATAACTCAGTTATATTACAGCAAAGATAAATAACAGATCACTGCTGTAAACCCCTCGCATGTCCCTTTCCCATGCACAGCTTCATCCACCAAACTAATTCAGTATTACAATCCGCTCCCTTCCCACATGCACTACTGGTAAACTGCTTGGTCCAATCTGCATGTAGCTTATGATAACCAAAGGAGTCTATTGGTGGCGCTTGGCTCTGCTCCATCCAACTTTCATGTACCGCCCTTTAATAAGACTTTTTTAATACTGTTACAGGAGTAATTTTGATTTTGGACTGTCGAAATAAATAACATATCCAAAGCTCAAGTTAATGGTAAGAATGATGGAGACCGTCAACCTAATTTGGAAGCTAATTCTAAACTGGATAAAGAGCTTGATCGAAGATTTGCCGATTTCGAAACACTTTGAAATGACATTGAATAAAGACAAAATGCACTCATTCAGGAAAACGCTAGCAGCAGAAATTAATTGCTGTGCTGGATCAAGCTGGTAAAAAGAGAGATTCCAGACGGAACTCACTTGAAAAAGATTTAATTACGAGCAAACAAAAGCTGGAACGGCAAAAACTGAGGATTACTGACTTACAGAGTCGCAGTCGGAGAAGGATTGCAATAATCATCGGATTTCCAGAAAATGTTGAAACTGGCAACCCCATTGAATTCTCTTCTAAACTTCTGGTCGATGTGTTTGGCTCTGAAGTGTTTTCTACTCAGCCTATTCTGGATCGAGCTCATTGAGCAACAAGACCAAAACCTCCGCCTCCGTAAAAACCACGGCCAGTAATATCGAGATTTCATTACGTGAGTATGAAATAACATTTGATTCGAATTGCTCGTCGTCGTGGAATGATTCAATATAAACAGTTGAAGTTTCGTTTGGTTGAAGATTATACCCCAGAAGTTATGAAAGAGAGACTGTTACAAATCAGTGATGTCGCGTCTTTACCGAAACAATTACCATCCTGTATTATTATTTCCAACACGGCTGAGAATTATACGACCTGTTAAATCTCGTAAATGATTTAACTCCGTTAAGGATGCCGAAGTGTTTTCTCCTGGATTAGGCTTTAATTTTAGCCGGTTAAGAAAAGCGTTGTTCCTTGAATTGATACTTATTTGTTCTGTTAAGTAATAATTAACTTTCAGATTTGACTCTTTCTAACTCTGGAGATTTTTTTTCTCTTTTGTTAACGTTCACCTGCTTGGTTCTGGAACACAGATGCCTATCATAATTAATGATTCTTCTTTTCCTCTTTCTGTTATACCTTTTGTTGTAATATTGTTCGTGCTCTGTTTCAATAATAATCAAGAACTTGACAGAGTGATTGATCGTTGATTGTGTTTTGGAAATAATTACAACACTGCATTCTTTAAATGCTGTCTGTTAATAACCTTTGCTTTTCTTTAACTTGTTCAACGTTTGCTTATAGTTCGGTGAATTTGCTTTGGGTTTTTCGAGAGCTTGTTTTGACTACAAATGGTGGTTTACATTCTTTTCAGTTTTGGAGACTTGCCACCAATGGAGTTGGGGGTATTCAAACTAGTAGATAGATTTCTGGCTGCCTATTGGCCAGTTTTCGGGCTTTTGTGAGTGGGGGGTGTGGCTGTTTTCGGTTAGTTCTTTGACTTCTGGACTGCTGAGCTACAGATATGCCTGAATTCTCGTTAATACCGGATCCTCCTTCAACTCTTTTTCCTCTTCCTGTTAATGAGTCTCCTGGACATTAAGGTTAACCATTTACATACCATATGTTTTGCGCCTATTAAAATGGATAAGATGATTAATTTTGTTTCCTGGAATACGAACGGTTTAAATAATCTAATTAAGGGCAACAATGTCTTTAAAGTTTTTCATAGACTGAATGCTCAGTTTAATTTTGTGCAGGAGACTCATATTAGGAGAGGATAATCAACTATTTTTAGATTTTGGAGGGGTCAACAGTTCATTCTACTTCACAAGCAAAGATGAAAGGAGTCTCTATTTTTATGGTCTACTCAGTTTTATTTGTTAATCATGAGATAATTTCAGACCCGAATGGTAGATTTTTAATTTTACTGGCTTACTTCATAACAAAAAAAGTTGTTGAGGTTAATATCTATGCACCTAATGTTGATCATCCTGAATTATTTAAACATTTATTTGCATCTTTTCCTAATTTAAACGAATATACTTTGATTATGGGTGAAGATTTAAACTGCTCTTTAAACCCTCGGAGGGACAGATCTCTGTTGAATACTGCACTTCCAAAGAAATCCGCTGTCTTTATTAATTCCTTTTTAGTCGTTTCCGTAATTTTAGATGTTTGGAGATTATTACACCCATTTGATAAAAATTTTCATTTTTTCTCATGTTTATCATAATTACTCGATTATTGATAATTTTTTTTTACCGATGCTAGATTAGCTCCATTTATTATTGACTGTAAATATGATGCAATTGCCATTTCTGATCTTGCACAGTTGAAATTATCAAATAAATGTGCAGATGTACGCTCTGGCGTCAGACAATGGAGATTCAATATATTGCAAGATTTAGACTTTGTCTAATTTATTAAAGAACAGACTACATTTTGTTTTTCTTTTTAACTAATTTTACTGAAGAAATTTCCAGTAGGATAATATGGGATACTTCTATAGTATATATCCGTGATCAAATAATTTCCTATTCTGCTGGATTGAAAAGAAAAACCCGAAATAATAATGAAATACGTATATTGGTTGATAAGATTAAAGAAATCGATAAAAAAAAAACTGATGTTCCTAATTTGGAGCTCTATAAAAACAGAACAGGACTTCAATTACAACATAGTTTACTATTAACGTCTCCATTTGAAAATCAATTACTTGAAACCAGAAGTCAGTTTTATATACATGGTGACAAATCTGGTAGATTGCTTACGAATCAACTGAAAGCTGTTTCAACTAAACGTCAGATTATTAAAATTCGTAAACCAGATGGTAACTATACGGTGGACCATGAACAAATTAATAAATCTTTTCAAGAATTTTATACTTCTTTATTCTAATCGGAATTCCCTAAGGATTCTACATTAATGCATGAATTTTTAAGAGACCTGAAAAATCCGAAATTATAATTTAAAGATCGTTCAATATTAGATGCACCTATTTCGGAGGAAGAAATAAAGAAAGCATTTTTTCCATGAATTCGGATAATGGTCGTGATAGATATACAGTGGAATGTTTTAAATCCTTTTCTGATCTTCTTTCTCCCTGGTCAGGATTTTTTTAAAAATGCCCTTTAGTGGGTAAACTACCACAATCCTTTTATGAAGCTACTGTCTCTTTAATTCTTAAAATATAAAGATCCCACCGAATATGCATCTTTTTAATCACTTCTTTCTTAAATTTTGATTCCAAAATAATGGCTTCTAGATTGGAAAAGTTTCTTCCACGAATTATCTCCGATAACCAGACAGGATTTATCCAGAATCGTTATTTGCATTTCAGTATTTGGAGGTTAATAAATATTATATATACTCCCTCATTCAAAAACCCAGAATGTGTCATCTCATTAGATGCTGAAAAGGCGTTTGATAGAGTCGAATGGGAATATTTATTTAATATACTTGAGAAATTTAATTTTAGTCCAAATGTAATATATCTGCGATCAAATTGATTTATCACACACCTATGGCTTCAATACTTACTAATAATCAGAGATCCCCTATGTTCCCACTTCCTGAGGTACTAGACAGGGTTGACATCGAAGTCCTTCATTATTTGATATTGCTTCGCAACCCTTGGCAATTGCCCTTCGGGATTCTTCTAACATAATTGGTATTACTCCTGGATAGGGGATTCATAAGGTGTCTCTATAGACAGATAACTTGTTACTTTATATTTCTAACCCGGAGGAATCCAATCGTGCATTATTATCGCTACTTGCTCAGTTTAGTGTTTTCTTTTCTGGTTATAGATTAAGTCTTAATAAGAGTGAACTCTTTCTAATAAATATGCAAAGCCCAATTTATAGGCAATTACCATTTAGATTAGTAATTGACCATTTCATGTATTTGGGTGTTAAAATTACTAAGAAGCTTAAGGACCTGTTTAAAGTTATCTTTTTACTTTAACTGATCACGTTAAACAATTATTTGCGAAATGGTCCCCACTATCTCTATCATTGGTAGGCCGAATTAATGTGGTTAAGATGAATATTTTACCAAACTTTTTATATTTATTTCCGGCGATTCCAACATTCATCCCGAAATCTTTTTTGACACAACTGATAATAAAATTCTTTCATATATATGGCAGAATAAAAACCCAAGGTTAAGTCAAAAATATTTATGAAGATTTTAAAAAAATGTGGTGGCATGGCTTTTCCTAACCTTACATTATATTTCTGGGCAATTAATATCAGATATTTATTTTTATGGCACAGAATTTAGATGTAAATCAATGTCCCAAAATGGGTATACCTTGTGTATGAATCAGTGCAAGGATTTTCAGTAGCTTCTATTTTAGGACCTTCACTCCCTTTTGCACTTACTAAATTGCGTAAACATATGACTAACCCAATAGTTAAACATACAATACGAATAGGGTTTCAATTCCGTAAATTCTTTGGATTGAATAAATTTAACTAAATTTAACCCCATTCAATCTATTTTTTTCTTTCAACTATCCAGAATCGACTCAGCTTTTTCTTCATAGAAAATAAAGAGAATAACATGTTTCCGTGATTCATTCATTGATAACTATTTTTTATCTTTTGAACAGTTGTCTGATAAATACAATTTGCCTAGATCACACGTTTTAATACTTACAGATGAGAATTGTTTTAAAAGTTACTATGCCTCCTTTTCCGACTCTACATAACTATGGAAATGCGGGAAAAATTAGGTTTTAATCCAAATCAGAAGGGCTTGATAGCAATAATTTATGATCTAATTCTGAAAATACGTCCAGAGACACTTGATAAAATTAAGAATGAATGGGAAAGAGAACTCCATATACTTTTACCCACAGAGACATGGAATAAATCTTCAATTAGTTAATATATCTTCATTGTGTGCCAGACACACTTTCATACTATTTTAGGTAGTGCACAGGACCGATATGTCTAAGGATAAGCTAGCCCGTTTTTATCATTATATAAATCCTAGACGTGACAGATGTAAGTCGAAGGTGGATTCCCTGACACATATGTTTTTGTCCTGCCCTGTTCTAGAAAAATTTTGGGAAGCCCTTTTTAACATGATTTCTCCTGTATTGAATATTGATTTACAACCTCACCCAATCACTGCAATTTTTGGGATTGCCTTTGTTACATTAATGGCTAAGCGATCCATATTGATAAAATGGAAGGATCCAATACCTCCCACTACTTTTCAATGGTTTTCTCAAACTATATCATGTTAAAACTTAGAACAAAATAGCAGTGGCACTATTGATTATTCGCTTAAATTTGAGGAAGTTTGGAGTATATTCATTCAATATTTTCTTGTGATATGGATCCCTTTTCAATAATCTTTGAACGTAGAGGAGCAGAGCTGACATAATAATGCTCTTTGTTCATCGATAAATTCAGGCCAGTTCTTTTTCTTCTGATTTGTGTTTTAGTTTGTTTCGCTTTATTACCTTCAATTTTTTTGATTTGTTTTTTTTATGCAATAAATCTTTTTCTTCTCCGTTTTGATCTTTTTTTTGTAATATATTCGTTTACTCAGAGACCATGGGACCGAGAATATATTTGTTATTCTTTATGATGATATATGCCATGATTGTTCACCCGATCTCTTTGTATTACGTGTATAATCGACGATGTTCTATGTAGTAATCTGTATTAATTTGAAAATTACTGAAAAGATTGAAAAAGAAAAGAAAGAAAACAGATACCCAACAGTTTTTCTTCTTCATCCAGATTACCAACATCAAGCCCTATCAAACCATGCACTCCTCCTCTTGTCTCCACTTATCTGAGCTAAACTCTCATCCATCTGGATTCATCAGTGACCGATCTTCCACATTGCACTCTCCATAAATTCACTTTCATCACCTCTTTGCAGCTACTGCATTGAATCACGAGATCTCCAGTTCAAATGCCCATCCTACACTTACTGACTTATCGGATCCCCAGTTTCGTTATTGTCAATTTTCTCATGCTGTTTTATAAACACTCTTCGTCCTGTTTTAAGCTCCTTAATGTAAAGTTAACATCAAATTTTGTTTGTAACGGTTCATACAAGTGCCATAAGAAGGAAATTGCTTCCACTATAATTGGGTGTTTATCATCAGTTGGGAAACTATGAGAAATATGTATCAAAACCATTGAAGAAGAGAAGTTGCAAAGAAGAAACTATGCTGCTTATTATGATAAAATGCGCTGTAAAGAAATAAATTTTAAATAGAAATTATTATTCAATTCAATTCATGGAATCAATGGTAGAAAAGTATTAAAGATTATTAATGATACTGGGAGAATAACAATGGAGTAAAAATCTACAATTGACAGAAAGCAACAATACCAGTCACCCCATCACTGATGCAACATTTCACATTTTGCAGATTGATAATTAACACCAATACTTTACCAGGAATACCGATGACTGCAATGCTGGAATAGCAAATGGCCAGCCACAAGATTTTTGGAGCTGCATGCATTGCTACTGAAAGCTTTAAGCACACAATGCACTGCATTCACAGTCTGTTATATTTATACCCGACATCAAAGGCATCATTGTTTAATGCTAATTACAGTAATTGAAATAAGCAGCTGAAAGCAGCTGATACCAATAATTGTTTTGATGAATAATTGTGTCTGATGTGTAATCCTGCTTCCAGTTCCTCAAGAAAAGTATTTACAGTCTTAAATGGTGGATGCAGTTCTTGAAAGCTACCTGTAGCCCATTGAACACAGCAACCTGAAACAAGAAGTTTGTGGCAGGAAAAAAAAACGACACATTAGATTTACTTTGTGGAATGATCAAAGTCGAGTTTGTTTTCATGTGCACAAGTATATGTATCCACCGGTGCAATTTAAAAATATCCTTGCAGATACGCATCATAAAAGCAGCATTATCAAGAAAAACATAAATTAAGCACGATTGTTACAAGAAAGATTCCAATTAGAACAAACAAACGGTCCATTTTGGTGCAAAATGTTGAAAGCAGACATGGTGCTGGTAAACTCTGGTGATTAGTGTGGTTCCGGTTTATTTAAGAACTGAATGGTTGAAGTGAATACAGCTATTCTTGAACCTGCTGTTATGGGACTTCAAGCTTCTGTACTGTTGGCGTGAGGAGATTAAACTCCGCAGAACAGATATCTGGTACAAGCCCAGGAAAGTGAACGAGTAGACAAAACAGATGTCTCAGTTCTCACCAGGAGCTGGAAGTCGTGGATGCTGTTGTTTCCAGAGTTGAGTCTCTCTGGATTGAAGTACTTGGAAGTGGACATAACGAAAACCCTACCAATAATCTGCTCATCAAACATCATTTCCAAACAAGAAATTATTTGAGGGATGATCTTTGATACTGTAGAAGAAAACGGGCTGACAAGGGAAGTAGTCTGTGACCGTGCACAGGAGTGGCCCAAGCCCAGTGAGGAAGTGGAGAACTGGTGAGCTTTCTCGGCCGTGGCATTTACGTGATTTGACCAGGACAGGCTGTTGACCACATGAGTCTGCTTCAGGCTCAGTTCGAATGTGTGACAAGGGAAAAGGAAAAAAAAAGTGAATAGGAGTGCCGGAAGGTGAGTGTGGAAATAGAGAGATTGAAAAGTCAGTGTCAGGATTTACCGGCTGCTGTGAATGCAGTGCAGAGTTCGGCACCAGATAGGAGGAGTTGCGGTGCTGATCATACCAAGTGTTTAAAACAGATCAAGAAGCTGCAAGTTCAACACTCAGCTCAGCGAGGAGGGATGTGTGCATTTGGGGAGAGGACTAACGATGATAATGATGCAGACTGGGGTGACACACTACAACGGTGAGGATTATTGAGTTTATGGTATGGCTCCCTCTTAGGGGGTAGAGCCTGCAGCCCCCCGGTCCCAGTGACACCTGTAATAACGGAGAGAGTCCAGGAGACAACCAGAGCCGGGAAATCCCATTGTGACTACTTCTTTTGAGGTGGCCCAATTAAGTGCTAAAGCTGCAAATGTACCGAAGTGTGGAGTGGGGGACGGTCCCAGAGAACTTCTTCAGCATATTCGGCAGCACAGGGTAACACATGATTTAGATGAAGGGGAGGAGCGGAAGTTACCCCTCTACGTCCAAATTCACTGCGGCATTCAGCCTTGCTGGAGGAGCTGGTCCAAGTCCAGGGGACTCTGGGTGATTTACCGGAGGCCATATTGGAAGTTGCAAGCATTAATCACGGTGACCCGCTGAAGGTTCTGTGTAAGTGTAGACAGCGATAAGGGGAGCACCTCTTGGCAATTGTGGCAAGATTGTGGCAGCTTTTCTTGAGTACTTACGGTCCTGTGCTGGATTGAAGGAATTTGGCTCAACAACAGGGTAGAAACGTAGGACTCTGGTGTCCCACAGTACTGAGGAGACTAAGTAAACGTGGGATATATTTGATAGCACTGATCCTACACACATAGGTCCTTAGAAGCATGATACACGTGTGGCAGAAGGAAGGAAGTGACAAAGGAAAACAGGGATCTAGAAAGGCCCCTTTAAGAGAACAAGGTGTGTAGTGGCAGAATGAGGGGATGCGGGCTGGCTATCAAGGTGTGCCACCATCAGACTCCGCAGCGCAACCCCTGAGAGGGGGCGGTCGAGGGCGCGGTCGAGGGCGCGGTTTGAATGCAGATATTTCTACTCCAGTGAAGGACATGAAGGCCATTTTACAAGAGATTGCCCACAGCCCAGGCAGGTTCGGAATAGTCAGAGTTTAACAACAGCTTCGTTACCCCTAGATTGTCCTCTACCTTACTCACAATGTGACGTCCAAGTTGTAAGGAAGACACGACAACTGTATCTGGAGTTACCCACAAGGGCTCCTAGTTCACAACGACGGTGTCAGGCCTTGGTCACGTACGTGTGCACCGCAGGGTGGGATGGTACAGGTAGACCCATTGTAGAAGGTAGTGTGGAGGCCACCCTATGAATTTCTTTGGCTACAGGAGGCTCTCGAACCCCTCAAAACACATCCATATTTAAAGTACCGAATTAGGAAATACAAAATACAATCCTTTTCACTGGATTTACTGGACATCCCCAAAGTGAATCACACCACCGAACATACATTTTGGGCAAATTTGCGGTAATCAAGTGAATGAAAAACACTATGATGCTGGAGGAACTCAGCAGGCCAGGCAGCATCAGTGGAGAAAAGCAGGCGGTCAACGTTTCGGGTCACGACCCTTCTTCAGGACTGAAGATAGGAAAAGGGGAAGCCCAATACATTGGTGGTAAAAACAGAGCAGTGATAGATGGACAAAAGAGGGGAGGCGGTGTGGGCACAAGGTGGTGACAGGTAGGCGCAGGTAAAAGGTAGTGCTGGGCAGGTGCGGGGAGAAAGGGAGACCAGATCCACCGGGGCATGGGTCAAAGACAGGGAGGCAAAAAGTGGTAGAAAAAAGAGATGGAGGATAGGAAATGGAAGAAAAGTAGAGGCATGGTTGTGTGGGTCCTCCAAGTGTGACCTCCTCTACATTGGTGAGACCAAACGCAGAATAGGTGACCGTTTCACAGAACACCTGCTCTCCGTCCTACCACTGCTCTGCTTTTCCCTCCTATATGTACGGATAGCTCTTTTCCTACCTTCAGTCCTGAAGAAGGGACCTGACCCGTGAACGTTAACCGCCTGCTTTTCTCCACGGATGATGCCTGGCCTGCTGAGACCCTCCAGCATCATTGTGTTTTTCATCTGGATTCCAGCATCTGCAATCCTTTGTTTCTCCTGTTTACGTGCAGTGTAACTGTGACTATATGACTGAGGAAGCGAGATGGTAGAGAACAAGATGAACATAAAGCAAGGAGGAGCAAGACGCCATCGTAATGCAGTGTGGACCCAGGAGTAAGGAAAGAGGGTGGTGAGTGTGTGGAAGGAGCTGTCAGAGGAAGTGGTAGAGGTGGGAACATTTGAAATGTTTGAAAGACATTTGGACAGATACATGGATTGGAAAGGTTGAGAAAGATGTGGGCCAAATACAGGTACATGAAAGCGGCTCAGATCGGCAATTTGGTCAGCATGGACGATTTGGGCCAAAGGGCCTGTTTACATATTGTACAGCTCTATTAAAGGCCTTCTCGTTTCATGTCAGCAAAACTAAAGAATTGATTGTTGACTTCAGGAAGGGGAAGGAGGGTGAACATGCACCAGTCCACACAGGGGGATTGGCGGTGGAGAGAGTGAGCAGCTTGAAATTCCTGGATGTTGACATCTCAGCTGACCTGTCCTGGGCCCTGCGCACAGATGCAATCACAAGGAGGCCGCGGCAGCGTCATTACTTTCTTAGGAGGTTAAGGAGGTTCAGCTTGTTACCAAACACTCCAACATACTTCTGTAGAAGTACTAAGTATCCTGACAGGTTACATCATGGTCCGAACAGCAGTTCAAGTGCACAGGAATGAAAGAAGCTGCAGAGAGTAGTGGACTCTACTCATTACATCATGGGCACATCCCTTCCCACCACCGGTAGTATCTACAGGAGGTGCTGCCTCAAGAAGGCAACATTTATCATCAAAGATTCCCGCCAAATGGGCCACGTCCTCTTCTCGCAGCTACCATCGGGCAGGACGTAGATAAGCCTGAAGTCCCACACCAACAGCTAGAAGAACAGATACTTCCTTTCAACCATGTGATTCTTGAACATAACCAGCAAAACACTAATCACTGCAGTTCAGGAACACGATGATGACTTTGATCACTTTGTACGAAAATGGACTTCCTCTTTTGTTCTGACTGTGTTCATTTTTGTAAAAATTGTAATTTCTGTTTAATTGTGGTTTTCTTGTGAAAGATGCTCATTGTGCTTCTGTGCAACTGTGATGCTGATGCGAGTATGTTTTTATTGCACCTGCACTTGTGCAGATGACAATAAACTCAGCTTTGACTTTGGTCTTGACTTCATGACTGAGCAGGTGAGATGACAGAGAAGATGAGGGTGTTTTGCAACATAAACTGTTCCCAAACAATAAAAGTTGTTTATTCCAGTAATTTATTAATGAGAACCAGTGGATATTTCAGCCCCAGCTTTATCTGGTCTCTGATCTTACTCTGTGTCCCTGCATAAATATATGGGTTCACGCAGGAAGACAAGAACTGAAGCGCGTACCCGCTTTATTCCAGAGGGAAACTTGAGTCACTGAAATGAGAACCTGTGAAGTAAGTGACATTGGCAAAGTGAATGGAGAGGAAGGTTATCAGTTCCAGTAGCCACAAGAGGATGAAGAAACCTGAGATACTGAGGAGCAGGACAATAGACTTCCTGCGGCTGTCCATCTCCGGCTCGCTCTGTCTCTCACTGTTCCCACCGCCCTGGAGTCTCCCGCGGATTCTAATGACCCTTAAAATGTGCCTGACGGTTCGGAAATTGAGCAGAAAAATCAGAACAAATGGCAGACAAGGAACTAAAATGCTATCGCTCCAGTCAAGTGAGGTTTAAAATTACGACTTAAATTTGCACGGTCTGGGCTCAGTCTTATGAGGAGCTTCATTCATAAAATAGAAAATTACTCTCTTAAAACAGCCCAGGGCAGTAACCGTTCCAATTATCACAGCCGCCGTTCGTTCCGTGCAATATTTCGTTTTCAACCTTTGGCAGCAAATAGCCACAAAGCGATGAAAGCTGAACATCACCGTCACCCAGACGGAGCAGTCTCTTCGGCCGTACGCCATCGCGAAGTTTACATTGCTGGCCGGAGCGGTGCTTAAGAAACTGGACGGGAAAGTCATGGGAACAATCCGGATTAATATCACGCACGTGATAATGACCAGCTGATCCGTCACCGCCATCGAAAGCAGGTAGGCAGTGATACATCTGTAGAGACCGCATCGTCTGCGGAACATTATCCCAACCACGGCGAAGTTAGCTTCAATTGAGGAAAACAGAGGGATGGCATTTGTGTTTGTGACTGTAAGTGGCGTTCTTGTCTGAGAGGTGTGAGAGTGTGTGGTGTGAGAATACATGTGTGTCTGTCAGTTTTATGTGTGGTGTGAGAGTGATGTCTGTATTTGTGAAAGGTGAGTGTGTGGAGTGTATTTTGTGTGTGTGTGGCGTACATTTTGTTTGAATGTACGTGGTGCATGGTGTATATTTTGTTTTTTGAATGTGTGTGTGACAAATACAAACAGTGGAACTCAGATAAATTGTACTTCACAGTATTCAGTGCAACTTCTATTGCTGAAACTTGAAACTGAGTTGACAGACAGTTACCCCACTAAGAATTCTATCATGTGATCAACTGCGTTGTGATGTTGCAACATACTTCAGTTTGGATCTTACGAGAGAGGCTGTCCCTTTGAAAAATAATCCAGAACAAGAACATTATCTTCCACCGATAATCTCAACACTATCAACACCACTGATCTTCGTGTTATTCCTCATAAAACTGAAACTCATGAAAAAATCCTCTTTTTCCACCAGTTTCACTGCACCCAAAATTTCTCCCTCCAGTACAACGACGCTATCGACTTCTCCTCTTGTGAAGACACCCAGAGAGATGTTTGGAACTCTGTTCCCAAAAGCGATATATGGATGCTTTTTTTAAGCCACATTTGGATATGTATTTGAACAGCGCTATATACATGGTGCTAAAAAGTGGGCTGAGGCTTTTTCCACTGGCACAGAGACAGTGAACCAACTAGCCCAACATCGTAAATCTTCATAACTCAAGTTAAATCACAGATAACTACTGCAAAGCTGTGCTCCCTCGGATATCTCTTTCACATGCACCTCTTGCACCGAAGCATTTCTGTCTTTCACTCCGCTCCCTCCCCACATGCACCACTGGTAATCTGGGTTGTCCAATCTACATGTAGTTTAGATTCCCCACAACTTTTCTCCTTCACCAAGAATACCAATATCAAGCCCTATTACACCATGCACTCCTCCTCTTGCCTCCACTTCTTTGAGCTAAAATCCCATCCTTCTGGATTCATCAAACCGATCTTCCACACTGCACTCTGCATAAACTCACTTTAATCGCCTCTCTGCAGCCAGTGCTTTGAATAACATAATCTCCGGTTCAATTCCCCATCCTACACTTACTGACCTACTGGAACCTCAGATCCTCTATTTCGAACAACCTCATGCTGTTTTCTAAATACTTCACGTCGTGTTTTAAATTCCTTAATGTAAATGTGGTGTCAAATTTTGCTTTAAAATGTTTATACAAGTGTCATAAGAAATTGTTTTCCTTATAGTTGGTTGTTGACCATCAGAATGTGAAGAGATGATATAATATGTATCAAAAGCAGATCAGAATATTACAAGTTGTAAAGAAGAAACTCCACAGGTCATTTGTGATGAAATGCAATATAAAGAAATAGCATTTCAACTGCATACAATATACAATTAAAATGGTACAACCAATGAGAGAAAATAATCAAAGGGTATTAATGAAACTGGGAGAACAGCAAAGGGGTAAAAATCTATAATTGACAGAAAGCAACAATCCCAGTAAACACAGCAGTGATGCAACATTTCACAACATTTAAGCATACAAGCCATTGCATTCACAGTATGTGATATTTATACCCGACATCAGTCGCCAGAGAGCATATGAGAGGCATTTTTATGCTAATTACATTGATTGAACCAAGCAGCTTAAAGCAGCTAATATAAATAATAGTTTTGATGAATAAATGCGAAACGTGTAATCCTGCTTCCATTTCTTCCATGGAGTGTAATGAACGACTTGTCATCTGCACAAGTACTTTCAGCAGCAGCACAGGCAGATTACATCTCAGCAGAATTCACAGGACAAACATAAATGAAACACAATTTTGACAAGAAAGAACACAATTGGAACAGAAGAAACAAAGTCCACCTTATTTCAAAGTGATGAAAATCGCCAGTGTTTGTGAACTCAAGTGATTATGGTTGTTCCAGTTTGTTCGAAAACCAAATGGTTGAAGGGAAGTAGCTGTTGCTGAACCTGGTGGTGTGGGACTTCAGGCCTTGCACTTCCTGCCCGATGGTTGCTGCGAGAAGATGTCATGGCCCAGATGTTGGGGCACGTCTCGGAAGTTGGGGATCTTTTAAGATGGATGTTGTCTTCTTGAGGCAGTGTTTCCAGTAGATACTCCCGATGGTTGGGAGGGATGTTATCGAGATGTATTGGGCAGAGTCCACCACTCTCTGAATCTTCTTATGTTCCTGCACTTTTGAATTGCCGTTCAGACCACGTTGCAACCAGTTAGGATACTTTCAACAGACCACCTGTGGAATATTATGAGAGTGTTCGATGACAATCCGAACCTCCCTAATGTGCTAAGAAAGGAACGATGCTGGTGCGCCTTCCTTGTATCTACATCCATGTTCAGGGCCCAGGACAGCTCATCCGATATGTTAACGTTCAGCAATTTAAAGCTGCTGTCTCTCTCTCCCGCTATTCCCCCAATGTAGACTGGCACATGTTCGCCCTCCTTCCCGTTCCTGAAGGCTACAATGAGTTCTTTTGTTTTCCTGACATAGAGTGAGAGGTTGTTTTGCGGCACCACTAGCCAGGTGTCCTATCTGTCCCCGGTAAGCAGACTTATCACCACCTGTGATTCATTCAACAGCAGTGGGTGTCGTTACAGAATTTGTATATGCAGCTTCATGAATTTGTTTATGGGATGATTGTGTTGAACGCTGAGCTGCAGTCGATGAACAGCAGCCTGAGATATGAGCTCTTGTTATCCAGATGGCCTGGAGCAGAGTGAAGAGCCACAGAAATCACGTCTGCTTTAGATCTGTTCTGATGATGCTCAAATTGAAGTGGATCCATATCATCTCTGAGGCAGGCGTTGATTTGCGCCGTATCCAACCTCTCGAAACACTTCACTACAGTTGATGTAAGCACGACTGAACTGTAATCATTGAGGTATGTATCCACACTCTTCTTCGACACCAGTACAATAGATACCTCTTTGAAGCAGATGGGAACCTCAGGCCACTGAATCAGAGGTTGAATGTGTCTGTAAACAGTCCAGCCAGTTGGTCCGCACAGATCTCCAGTACTTGGCCAGGTACGCAGTCTGGACCAGACGCGTTTCGTGGATTCACCCTCTTGAAAGATGCCCGTATGTCAGCCTCAGAGATTGAGACTGCATGGAAAGCCGGAGATGTGGGGGCTCCTGTGGGTGTGTCATAGTTCTCCCTACAAAGCGTGCATAGAAGGAATTGAGCTCATCCGGGAGTGATGGGTCGTTGCCACTTCTGCTACCCGATCTCATCTTGTAGGAAGTTATATCGTGCAGGCCTTGCTACAGCTGCCTAGCGTCCATCTGTGACTCCAGTTTGGTCCGAAATTGCCTGTTTGCGCTTGCATGACTCTGGACCGCCAGCCTTATCCACCACAGATCTAGTCCTCAACAGATTATGAATCTCCTGGTTCATCCAGAGCTTCTGTTTTGGGAAGAATTGGAATGTTTTTGTGGGTACACACTCGTCCACGCATGTCCTTAAGCAGTCGGTGACGACCGTGGCATATTCATTTAGGTCCGCTGACGAAACCTGTGACATGGTCTAGTCCACCGACTCGAAGCAATCCCGAATTCACTCCTCCGTCTCTACGGCCCAGCTCTTCATCTTCCTCTTCACCGGTGCCGCGCTCTTCAGTCTCTGTCTGTACGCAGGCAGAATAAGCACAGCCAAGTGGTCGGATTTACCGAAGTGCGGGCGAGGAATGGAGCGGTCGGCGTTCTTGATGGTGGCATAGCAGCGGTCGAGTGGGTTGAGTCCTCAAGTGTTACAGATGATGAGTTGATAGTAGTCAGGCAGAGACTTCTTCAAGTTCGCCTGATTAACGTCTCCCGCCACGATGTGACATGCGTAAAGGGTACGCCCTTCGTTCTTGTTGATTACAGCATTCATTTCCTCAAGTGCCAGCTGGATGTCTGCCTGAGGAGAGATGTAAACTGCACTCAGGATGACGGTGGAGAACTCCCGCGGAAGGTAAAATGGTCGGCACTTCACTGCCAGATGTTCCAGGTCGGGGGAGCAGGAATGGGACAAGACCGCCACCTCTGTGCACCACGACGTGTTTATCATAAACAAGGCACTGCTGGCTTTTCCCTTATCCGACACTGCCGACCGGTCCATGCTGTGGATTGAGAAACCCTCGGGCTGGAGCGCTCTGTCGGGCAGTTGGGAGTAAGCTATGTCTCTGTGAAACAAAGTACACAGCAGTCCCTCATGTCCCACTGATAATGCAATCTTGCTTTAAGCTCCTCATTCTTGTCTTCTAATGACTGCACATAAGTCATGAGGATGCCATGGAGAGGGCGGCCTTAGGACGCTGCGTTTCAGTCTTGAATTGAGCAAGTATCAAAAGGTAGGGAGCAAGGTGCTAACCATGATAGTGATTCAATATTAAATGAAAGAAAGGGAAAGTTGAATCACTGTTTAAGATTTAATGGATATTGGAGGGTTAAGGCTGAAACATCCGACCAACAAGAACTATCATCACACAGAATTAGAGACAATGGAGGAAGAAGTTCAAGAATTCAAAGAAAAAATATTTATCTGGAATACTTGTTTAACTAATAAATGAAGGAAGTTCAGTTTGTGTCATAAAGAGCGTTGATCACCAAGAGAAATGGGAGCTAGTGTAAAACTGAAAAAGGATTAATCGACTGTCAGGGACTGCGGAGACTCAGCAGATAGTGAGTGTCGCAGGTCTAGATTTTCTGATTTTAAGATGGCAGAACTGTTGGTGTTGACTTTCATTCACCATCAAACTGATGTGTTGAGTCCGCCAGATATTTCAGATATTTTTTTCCATTGGATTTTGGAAAAACGTGCGAAGGATAAAAATAACAGTTCATGTTGAATCTTTCTTAGAATTTAAATGTGAATTTGATGGATGTGCGTTGTCCACCATGAACAGGAGAGTTACAGATTTGTACAGCAGGGAAACAGGCCCTCCGGCTCAAATCGTTCACGCCGACCGATTTGCCAAACTGAGCTCGTCGCATTTCTCGATGTCTGGCCCATATGCCCCTAAACATTTCCCATACACGCACCTGTCCAAATGTCTTATAAATAGCGTAAATGAACCCTCCTCTACCACTTTTTCCGACAGCTTGTTCCATATATGGACCACCCTCTGTGTGGAAAAGATCCCCCTCAAGTCCCTTTTAAATCTTTCCCCTCTCACTTTAAAGCTCTGCCCTCCAGTGGTAAAACACGATGATGCTGGAGGAACTGAGCACCCCAGGCAGCATCCAGGAGAAAAGCAGGCGGTCAACGTTTCAGGTCAGGACCCTTCTTCAGCATCATCGTGTTTTTCATCTGGATTCCAGCATCTGCAATCCCTTGTCTCTCTATTTCCTCTAGTTTTGGACTCCTCTACCCTGGGGAACAGACTGTTGCTATTCACCTTATTTAAGTCCCTCATGATTTTATAAACCTCTATAAGGTCACCTATCTGTTACCCATACTCCAGAAAAAATAGTCCCAGCCTACCCAGCCTCTGATAACTCAAACCTTCCAGTCCTGGCAACATCGTCATAAATCTTTTTTGCATCCTTTCGAGTTTACTGATATCCATCCTGTATAAGGACAACCAGAACTGTACGGAGGATTCCAAGGTCTTACCAAAGCCTTAACAATGTCTCATCCAGCTGTGACACGATGTCCCAACTCCTGTACTCAGTATCCTGACCGGTGAAGGCAAGTGTGCTAAATTCCGCCTTCACTACCCTGTCTACCTGTGTTGCCACTTTCAAGGAAAAATGTACCTAACCCCTGTGTCCGTCTGTACTAAAACACTCCTTTTTAAAAGAGATGCGTCTTGGGACTTTCTATTCATTTCACCAATAAAGAACCTGAAAGAGACACATTTTCAAATTGTTAGTTGAAAGTTTATTGGTTAATTAGCTAATTGGCAGCAGCTAATAAAAAAATGGGGGTCAAGCAGAGCGGCCATTGTGGGAGTGGGCCAGTGTTAAAGTGGGGAGCTGAGGCTTTGGCGTGAAGAGGCGGAGGAAGTGAGTGGAGGCTAAGGTGAGGTTCTGGGAAGGTGTCTTTCTTTATTTGCTCTTGAACAGTTAGAGCAGTGGGGATGACATTCAGGGTAATGGTCTGCTCCTCTTGCAGTATGTGGTATGTCAGGGAGGCCTCCTGTGTGATGATGACTACACCTGCCGGAAGCTGTATATGGCTGCACCTCCTTACAGACGGCGTTAGGAAACTGAAGCTGGATGAACTCCGGATCTTTCGGGATGCTGAGGGGTATATAGACAGAGGTTACAGGGAGGCAGTCACACCAAGGTTGCAGGTAGCTGGGTGACCATCAGCAGAGGGAAAGGTGATAGGCAGTCAGTGCAGAATATCCCTGTGGCCGTTCCTCTCAAAAACGGTTATTTTGCTTTCGATACTGTTGGGGGGGGGGATGACTGACCAGGGGAAAGCCACAGTGACCAGGTCTCCGCCACTGAGTCTGGCTCTGTGGCTCAGAAGGGAAGGGGGGAAAAGAGGAGTGCGGTAGCGATCAGGATTCATTGGTTAAGGGAACAGATGGGAGATTCTGTGAACAAGAACGAGGCTACCGGAAGGTTTATTGCCTCCCAGGCGCCAAGGACAGACGTCTAGGATCGAGCTCACAGCATTCCTAAGGGGGAGGGTGAGCAGCCAGAAGCCGTGGTCCACATCTGTACCAATGACATAGGCAGGAAGACGACGAAGCCCTGCAAAGTGAGTTCAAGGAGTTAGATGTTAAGACAGGACCTCCATGGTGGTGATCTCAGGATTGCTACCCGTGCCACGTGCCAGTGAGGCACGAAATACGAAGATAGTGCAGTTTAACACGTGGCTAAGGAGAAGGTGCAGGCGGGAGGGATTCAGATATTTGGATTATTGGACTCTTTTCTAGGGCATGTGGGACCTGTACAGCCAGGCCTGTATGCACCTGAACTGGAGTGAGACCAATATCCTTGTGGGAAGGTTTGCTCGTGCTGTTCGTGGGGTTTAACCTGGAGTTTCAGGGGGGTGGGAACCAGAGTGACAGGGCAGCAAGTGGTGTAGCTGTGGGGGAGGCAGATGTTCAGCCTGCAAGCAAAGACAGAAATCAACTGGTTGCTGAGCACGGTGGGTCTATTGGCCTGAGATGTGTCTATTTCAATGAAAGGAGTATTGTAGGAAAGGAAGATGAACTTAGAGCGCGATCAGCACGTGGAATTATGATGTTGTGGCAATTGGTGAGACTTGGTTGCAGGAGAGGCAGGACTGGCAGCTCAGCGTTCCGGGCCTCTGATGTTTTAGACATGACAGAGAAGGAGGTATTAAAGGGGGAGGGGTGGCATTACTCATCAGGCAAAATGTCACAGCAGTGCTCGGAGAGAATATACCGGAGGGCTTTTTACTGAGGCAACATGGGTGGAAATGAGGAATAATAAAGAGGATGACCATGGCAGGTGGCAGAAGTGTGTGCAGGGGAACGCCTTGGATCTGGTCATCATTTTCCTATCAGTTTCAAGATAATCATGGAGAAAGATTGGACTGGTCCTCAGGTTGAGATTCTGAGGCCAATTCTGATGCCATCAGGAGGGATCTGGCAGGTGTGGATGGGGATCGGCTGCTTTTGGTCAAGAGATGCTTGGTGAGTGGGACGCTTTCAAAAGTGCAATTTTGAGAGTACAGAATCTGAATGTTGCTGTCAGAATAAAAGGAAAGGCTAATGGGTTTGGGGAACTTTGGTTATCGAAGGATATTGAGGCCCTGGTGAATAAAAAGGAAGTTGGTGCATCAATTGAGGTGCTTGAGGAGCATAAGAAATGCAAATGAATACAAGAGAGAAATCAGGAGGGAAAAAAGAGGACATGAGGTTGCTCTGGCAGACAGGGTGAAAGAGAATCCCAAGGGTTTCTACAGCTATATTAGGAACAAAAGAGAAGCAAGGGACAAAATTGGTCCTCTTGAAGATCAACATGGTCATCTGTACATGCAGCTGAAAGATGTGGGGGAGATCGTTTTTTTTTATCCGTATTTGATGTGGAGACAGACACAGAGACTATAGAGCTGAGGCAAAAGAGTAATGAGGTCATGGACCGCGTCCGGATTAAGGAAGAGAGGTGCTTGCTGTCAATTGCTTCTGCCATTTTTCTGCAGCTGTAGTGCAGCGGCGGAGCCCGGACGGACTGGATTTCCACTCTCCAATTCGAAGCCAGGCCGACCCGGCATAGGGTAAAAAGAATGGGTAGCATTCAAACAGGTACAGCGCATTTTTCGCATGAAAGTCTAGTCAAACGGATTAGGTTTTGATAACTTGAAAGTAACTCTTGTTTTTCTCCCAGGCAGTTAATTTAAAGTCGATTGTGATCCTGTCTCTGAGGAAATGCGCCATCTCTAAATGTATCACCCGTTACCTGATGGCAATGGCAACAGCTGATTTATTTTGTGTTATCATTGGTGTTTCACTGGAGTAGATTAATAATATTTATGTTTAAGCCCGTCCTTTGTTCATTACTCCGATATGTGCTGTGACACTTGTCCTGAGGCTTGCAACTATGGACTGTTTTCTTTGGCTCACGGTGGCTTTCACATTCGATCGCTGTATTGCAATTTGCAGTCAAAAGCTACGGGAACGATATTGCACCGAGAGAACAGCGAGTGTGGTGATAGCAACTGCGGGTGTTGGGAGCTGTGCGAAGAGTATTCCATTTTACTTTGAACTGGAACCTTACGTTCTCATTGACAAGGTCCCGTGGCGCTGCGTCAGCAAAGCGGAATGCTTTCCGTCACCAGTGTGGAAAGCTTACCAATTATTTAACAGCATCATTACACCTTTCTTGCAATTAGTTTAATTCAATTGTTAAATACTTTAACCGCCAGATATATTATAGCGGCAAATAGAGTCCGCCGGGAATTCAGGAGCAACAGCGAGTATCAGAAGGATCCAGAGTTGGAGAACTGGAAAAATTCAATGATTTCGTTGTTTGCTTTATCAGCCAATTTCATATTGTTGTGGATACCCTTCATTATATCCACCATGACCTGGCAAGTTCAAAATTATTTTCATACAAACAGATATTTGAATAAACCGACAGAAATCCTGCAACAGTTTGGGTAGATGTTGCAATTTCTCTGTAACTGCACCAACACGTGTGTCGGCATACTGTCACAGAGTAAATTCAGAGCGGAGCTAAGGAATGGAGCAAAATACCTGTTTACATTAAATAGAGAACTTTGTAGACAAGTTTGAAACTTTTGTTAAGCGTTCATATCAATGTTCTAAACTATTCGTATTTTTGGTAAATATCCGTAAATCTGTGCAGCCCGTTACGTGAATGTCAATAGCCTGCTATTTCCACCGAAGGAAGCAAAATTAATTTCGTTAGTTTGGGTAACTGGACCAAAGAATTAAGTGCCGATGTTGATATTATTCCGTTGTTCAAATGTTATTTTAAATCATTGGTGTACCGCGCGAATCTGGACCAGCGAACTGGATGCCGGCGATTTGATTCTTACATTGGGAGATTATTCTTACATTGAGCAATTATTCATCCTGGGAATACCACTGTCCATCCTCTGTGACAACTGGAGAAGTGTAATGGGAAAAGAAAGCTGATGTCATATCAAGTGATCCAAAATATATCGCAACCCAAAGGAAGTCGTGCAAAAATGTTGGCTCATATCTAATCATTGAGTTAACTCCCCGTCCGTAACACAAGTGAAGTATATTAGAGGTGGCAAAGACAATCCTGCTCTTGCGCGGAAATCGTCAAATTTTGCAGATATTGCTGCAAGTATATAGTGAGGGGGCTGGTATAACAAATGTGTCCGTGACGTGAAAAACAATGATCGCCCTCACAATACATCACAGACTAAAGTTTTGACGCAATTCGACCTGATTATCTCGCGACGGAGGCAATAAAGTTGTCTCAAGGCCCCGCAATCCTTTCCATACCGCTTTAGTGATGCAGAGATTTCACGTTTGGACGACGAATTGATTTAGATTTCTAACAAAAATTAAATGATCTTTGAAATAATTACTTACTAAGCTGATTACAGATAAGCACAGCTCTGTACGTCAGGAAGTTGTTCTTGAATTCGCAGGTCAGGCAGCTTAATAAGCCTGTGCAAATACAGGAATCTATGTCAACGATTCAACAATAATGCTCCTGATTTGAAGAATGGTCTTCGAATTGAAGAGTTAATTCTGTTACTCTCCTCACAGAGGTTGCTTGAAACGCTCAGTATATCTGGCAGTGTTTTAGGTTCTGCACATGAATTCCATTGAACTGGATTTTTCTTTTACCATCCGAATAAGTTCACTTTAATTTTGTGACTGGAAACGTTCTTCCATCGCCAGTATGACGAATGTTGTATTTTCATAAATAGCCGGAAATCTATGTGAATGTAGCCTGCATGTCTTTCCGAAAAAGTAACAGTTATTTGTGTTTCTGCACACCCCTTGCAAGTTGAGCTTCTATTTACACTCCCTAAAACTCATTGATCGATATTGTATTGGAAAGGATGAACAGCTTATGCTTGTATCAGCCGTAGCTTAAGAGATTGAGCGCTGATTGAGGGATGCTTGGCAGGATAGACATGGTCCAATTGTTTCCACCTGTGGGGAAATCTAGAATTAGCAGACACTGGTTAAGCACATTTTTTTTGCCGTGAAAAGCGTATGGAAGTATTTTTAGCGGCATTCGTATCTTTTCTTCACACAAGTCAATGTTATTCCTCGTAAAGATGAATCTCTTGATGGACACAACTGTGAAATGAATTGAAACAATGGTATGGAATGGAAAGTTACAAGAACGTGTGTATAATCAGGTAATCGTGAATATGCTCTGCCTCTCATGAAATTATGACTTCCTTGTCATGTCCTTGGCAAGTAGGACTAAAGAGTATCCCAGGGCATTCTGCACATACATCAAGAGGAAATGGACAACTGGAAAGAGAATAGAACCGCCCAATGCTGTATTTACAATGTTTAGAAGCGGACGACGTGGGCGAGGTCCAAAATGCCTTCTTTGCATCGGTGTTCACGAAGGAGAAGGTCGTAGAGGATAGCGATATCCCCCGGATGTCCCCAGGGCTTGATGGAATATATCGCAGGTTATTGAGAGAGGGGATAGATGAGATTGGTGGGGCCTTGATCACGATCTTCGTGTCATCGCTGCCACAGGCGACATCACGGATGTCTGACGATAAACTAATGCTGTTCCGTTATTCAAGCAGGGAAATAGGGAGAATCCTGGAAACTATAGAGCGGTGAGTCTAATGTCACTGGGAGGGACACTATTGGAGAAAGTGCTTAGGGATAGGATTTATGAGTATTTGGAAAACAATGACCTAATTAGGGACAGTCAGCATGGATTGGCTAACTAACTTAATTGAATGCTCGGGGAAGTGACGAAGGTGATTGATGAAGGTAGAGCTGTAGATGTTGTCTGCATGGATTTTAGTAAGGTGTTCTTCAAGTTCCATTATTGTAGGCTCATCTCAGGGATTAAGGTGCATGGGATCAAACAGGATTTGGCCATTTGGATATAGAATTGGCAAGCGCATAGCAGACAGAGGGTAGTGGTCGATAGGTCTTATTCTGGATGGGCATGCATGGCTACTGGTTTTCCTGCAGGGATCAGTACTGGGATCGCTGCTGTTTCTGAAAGATAGGGGGATTAACATGTTCGATGAACATACAAGGGTTAGTGACGTAGTGGATCGTGTGGGCATTGTCAAAGAATGAAAAGAGATATCGATTCGTTGAGGTCTGGGCGGAAAATGGCAGCTGAAGTTTATTCCGCCCAAGTTTGAGGTATTGCACTTTTAGAGATGAAATGCAACGGGACAGTACACTGTCAATGGGAACACCCTTAACAGTGCTGATGTGCAGGAGGATCTTGGGGTCTAAGTTCATAGCTGCCAGAAATTACCAGCGCAAATTGATAGGGCGGTAAAGATACCTGACATGCTTGGCTTTAGTAGTCGCGGCATTGAGTTCACAGTCAGAAAGTTACGTTGCAGCTTTTATAAAACTCTGTTAAGGCTGCATCTGTGGTATTGCATTCAAATGTAATTGTCACATTACAGAAAGGATGTGGAGGCTTTGAAGAGGGTGCCGAAGATATTAACCAGGTGTAGCAACCATTGGGGGCATGCGCTATAAGGAAAGGTTCGAAAAATTTGGGTGATTTTCTCTGAAACAGCGGTAGGCTTTTGTGACACCTGATAGAAGATTATAAGAGACAAAGGTAGAGTTGACAGCAGATACTGTTTTCTCAGAGTAGAAATGTCTTATACTAGAGGGAAGTGAGGGGGGTACGCTCAAAGAGTATGTTCAAAAGACATTTAATTACTCGTTGAATTAAGTCGACACAACATTGTGGGCCGAGTGGTATGTTCTGTGCTATGTTGTTCTGTGTTCTAAATGGGAGCAGCAGTCTCCCACTCTGTCCGTTATTGTTGTGGATAACGCTGGTGGTTTTTGATATTTACCGACGAATTACAAACTTTCATACTTCCTCGGGCACATATCTTTTTTTTTCTCCGCAGAGTGCACAAAAACGATGCTGCGCCTTCTAAGTTCCTGCACCCAACACGGATATTTACGCCGTCGGTCAGTGAACTCAGAGCGGGGCTGAAGAACGCGGTGAAGCAGCGGCTGAATCAGATGACTAAATTCGTTGAACCATACTCGGAACAGATGACTCCTGCAGTACAATTAAGTGATGCTGCATGCTTCCACCCCTGCTCTCTCCACGGCGAAATGTGGAGCCGGGGTATTCAACTGAGCACTCTGAAATGCCCGTGCATGTTTGGTGACATATTTCACAAATGGTCTACCCTATGGGAGTCTCTCTGCAGCCGATCCCCCTCAAAATGGGAGGCTAATTTCAACTGTAATTCACCTAAATGGACGGTCTATCGAACATCGGAACTGTCAATAACTCTCCAGTCAGGAACCTCGCCCTTTTCTCCATCGTATCTGTTGTTACTTATTCTCCCATTTCGTGACGCTGCCTGTACTTTACTCTCAGTGTCTCTGCAGGATGGTCCTTGTGCATTGTTCTTCCACCAGAAACCCTATATTTCCTCTCGTTCCACCGCTACACCAGATTAGATTTGTGAATTTGCTGATGAGACTAAATTGTTGAAGTCGAACATAACGAAACCTTACCCTTCCTTTTTTCACTCTCCGTGTCTTCGTTCGGGTCACAATCGCTCTGTTTCTCTCAGTGTTTCAACACACCTCCACCTGTGTTTCTCTCTCTTTCTCCCTCTCTCTCCCTCTGCCTGTCTGTCTCTCCAATCTCTCTCTCTCTCTTTCTCTCTCTACCCTTCCTGCTGCTCTGCTTCTCTCTCTCCGAGAATGCCTTTGTTCCAAATCTTTCACCAAAATATTTCCCTAATTTGGAATTTCCAGACCTTTACTTCAACTTTCAGAAACTTGCAAAACGAGGTCTTGTACAGAGAGTATGGAGGGCGTTGGAGATAAATATAGAGAACGGAGTTACACTTTTCGCTGAGATTGTGAGACTGTGGGACAACTGGGCACCTGTGAACGGGAGGACCCAGTGGCTTCATTGTGAGGGGAATTTCACACGCTCTGTGTCACTCTGTCTTCAGTCTGCTGCTATAATCTCTCTCGTTACCTACTTATCTCTCCATGTCGCACACGGGTGTGGGGTGTTGTTCGCACAGTTCAGCCCTTAGCACTGTGACAAAGTTTTATATCTGTCCGATAGCTTTACAACATAAAACGTTGATTCAGCCACAACTGGAATATTGTGTCGCAAAAATACAAAACTCCAGAGGCTGAAAATCTGAATCACAAACAGAAAAATAGTAAAGGCAGCAGCAATGGAAAGGAAATCTGTCCTGGTTTAGAGAGGTCCCTGAAAAGATTTATCGGTGTGATTGCAAGTAAGAAAACTGTTAGTTCTGTAGATACACCGGAGAAGCCAGAGTTTCTCCCCATGGAACAGAGAGGTTTGCCTGGAGATCTTATTTAAGGTCGCTGAAGTCATATTAGGGACAGGCAGGGGAGACATGGAGGGTGACTGAGATTCTGAATAACGACAAGACATCGGTCTGTGCAGAAGAAAGGGATGAGTCAGTGAATAGACTGACGTTCTCAGTGTGAACAAATCATTTGCACATGTTGAAATGTGTCCTAGGTTGCTGTGGTAACCTGGCGTTACTCTATTGCAGATCCGTTTGCGTCCACTTGATGCCCCAATCCTCCTTGCATTCACACAACAGCAACTAATTATTCAGACGGGAGTCTCACCTGCAGTAGCTTATGGGGTTTAAATGGAGTTTTCTGTAAATAAGTAGAGTTTCCTGTTACTATTATTCTCATTAGAAACTACGATGGAGTGGAAGTTATGCTCGGCTGACGGGAACCCCACAAGAAAGAGCAGTGGGAGGCCATTGAATGTTTCAAGCCTGCCCCACCGGGTTTAAAAGGGACCACAGAGGAAACGTTTCGACATAGAGGAAGGTGTATACGGGAACGATATTTCAGAGGAAGCTGTTGAGGATGGTACAATTACAATGTTGAAAAGAGATTTGGAGAAGGACGTGGACAGAAATATTCAGAGGGACAAGGAACAAAAGTAGGCAATGGGACTCGATTGTTTAGACCTCTTACTCAGCATGTGTTCAGGGTCTGTTTTCGTCTTGCATAGTTGGAAGATTCTGTGACATCTTGGCATCATTCAGTATGATCGTGGCTGTTATGTGCCAGTCTCAGCGCCTCCATTGTGCCAGTTTACCATCACCCTCAATTCCCGGATCTTTCAGAATTGCATCTACCTGTACCGTATATATTTCCACATCCCCAAATGGCAGACTATTACAGAGAATCATCAACCACTACGGAGAAAAAATCTAGGCACCTCCGTTTTCAATATCAGCCCCCGTATCTTGTAACTCTGTGCTGTTATTAGAGACTTCTCCACTAGATAAAACATCTCCATCCTTCCCCTAATGCCTCTTCAGGACCTCACATCATTCACTCAGCTCACACCCTATCTTCCGAACTCCAAGATATACATTCACAACCTGTTCAACTTCTCTTGATAGAATAATCCCCTTATCCCAGAATCTAACGCGATTTATCTCCCTCGGACATCCTGCAAAGCCGCTCTATCCTTTATTACGTAAGGGATCGAGCACCGTACACAGTATTCCAGGTGTGGGCATTCAACACCTGTGTAATTGTTACAAAACGTCTCTGTTTCGAAACTCCAATCTCTCTGTGATAAACACCTGAACTTTCTCCTCTTAGCTACTTGATCCAGCTGCCTGCGGATCTTTTTGTGATCGCTGCCTCTGTACCTCACTCACTTGCAGTCCCTTTCCGTTTAAATACTTATCCCCCTTCTTATTCTGCCCATTTTGATGTATTACCTTACATTTTGCCCTTTGAAGTCCATTTGCTCAGGTCTTTTCCGAATCCTTCAACCCATCTGCATCATTTTTGCAGAGTCATGACTTCCTCATCACATCTTGCCCTTCCACCTGTTTTGTGTCACGGGAGAATATGAAAACCTTACATTTGGACGTGCCTCACAATCAGTCGAACCCGACAGGTCCCGCGAGTCAAGGAAGCAGACGCCGGGTAGAGAATTGTTGCATTTACTTCCTGTAAATATGAGCAATATATTACCGTTCTTCGCCTGACACTGGACAACTTCTCACCTTAGTTTGGTCCTTCTCCTTGGTAACCACCGATGCAAAGGACGCATTTACGACCTCGCCCATATCCTTCGACTCCAACCACATGTTTCTTCCTTTATGTTTGAGCAGTTAACCCTCTCCCTCTTTACCCTTTTGTTAATGTATGAATAGGATGCCTTGGGATTCTTTTTAATCCTACTTGCTAAGGACCTGTCAAGGCCTTCACATGAATAGGTGATGAAGAACATTAATTTGTTGTGTGAAGCAAAGATACAAGTGTCGCTAAAATACTTCCAAGCGCTGTTCACGGCAAAGATGATTTTAACCTCTGTCTGCTTATTCTAGATTTTGCCACAAGTGAAAATACTTGGACAACATTTATCCTGTCAAGAACCCCTCAATCAGAGCTCACACTTTTAAGCACCTGCTGATAGAAGCATAAACTAGCTATCCTTTCCAGTAGAATATCTACCAACGGATTTCGAGTGTGGACACATAAACTACTTTCAGAGCTGTGCAAAAACACAAATAACTGTTACTTTATCGGACAGACGGGCCATATACCGTAACACAGTTTACCCCCTGGCATGTGGACCTACAGGATTCGTCATACTGTCGGTGTAAGAACATCTACAGTCAGAACATTAAAGGGAACTTCTTCTGGCGATAAAGGAAAACAACCCAGCCCGACTCAGAGCAAATCCAGTATCATAGGATAAACCAGAATAAGGTGGAGTCTGAAAAAGAAACAAACGAAAAGAAACGCCGAAATACTCAGCAGTTCAGGCAATCACTCTGGTGTGGGGGTGGTGTAGGGAGGGTAGAAACAGAGCTAACTCTTCAGTTCGAGAGTACGAAGATAATTCGTCAGGTCACCTCTTTGGAATCTTTGGATAAAGATTCACATCTTTATCCAACCTAATTAAGCTGCCTGACATGCAGCGTCAGAACAAACTTTCTTCCGGTCAGAACGATCCTTATCTGCAAACGGCTTCAATGATCAGTAATTAATTCAAAGGATGTTTAATCATTGCTGGCAATTTGAAGAAACAACTCGTCCAAAACGTGGAAATATCTGCTCGAATATGAGGTGTGAACATGATTAAGGCACATTGAGACAAACAATTGCGTCAAATTTATTATCTCTTGTACGAGGTCGACAAGCCAGGCCAATGAAATGCATCATTTTCCCGCAGAAATATTAGTCAATTATTTCGTATTGTGAGTGAGCATTGTTTTCCATGTCACGGATACATTTCTTATTCGAACCGCTCTCACTATATCCTTGCAGCAATATCTGCAAAACGTGAATATTTCCAGGGAAAATCGGGCTTTTCTTTGCCAGATGTTGTGTACTTGTGTTGCGGATGTGGACCTCCTTCAATGTATGGGTATGGGCCAACATAGTGCGCAGAACGATGTTGAATAGGAAAATGTGAATAAGAAACTGTGTGAATAGGAACTTTGTGAATAGGAAATGCGATATATTCCGGATCAGTTTATACGACACCAGGATTCCTTTCCTATGACACTGTCGGACGATTTGTAACGTAGATCTCCCAATGCAACAATCAACTCTCCGGCATCTGATCCGCTGGTCCAGATTCCCGAAGTAAGCCAATGATGTAAAATATAATTTTACCAATGGAAAAATCACAACGTCGGCATTTAATTCTTTGTCACTTTGCCCTAATTAACTGAACAGCTGGAAATAGCAGACTGTTGACATTCATGCAGCTGAATGCATTGATTTGTGGACATTTAGCAAACATAAGAATCGTTTGGACATATATTTGAACACTCAAAAAAAGTTGATATATTATCTACCAAGTTGTCCATTTAATGTAAACAGAATTTTTACTGCATTCTTCAGCTCCTCTCTGAATTTCCTCTGTGACAGTGTGTAGATACACGTGTTGGTGCAGGTACAGAGGAATTGCAACATGAAGCCAAACTGTTGGAGGATATATGTCGGTGTATTCAAATATCTGTCTGTGTAAAAATAATTTTCAGCCTGCCAGGTCATAGTGGAAACAATGAAGGGTATCCACAACAAGATAAAATTCGCTGAGAGAGCGAACAGCAAAATCATCGACTTCCTCCTGATCTCCGCCTCTGGATCCTTCTGATTCTCGTTGCTGCCCCTGATTCCCCGGCGGACTCTGTTTGCCGCTATAATATGTCTGGCAGTTAAAATATTGAACAATAGAATTAAACAAATTGGTAATAAAGGTGTAATGACGGTGTCAAACATCTGGAATGCTTTCCACACTGATGAAGTAAGGTACTCCGCTTTGATGCTGCAGCGCCAGGGGACGCTGTCAATCATAACATAAGGTTCCAATACAAAGTAAAATGGAACACACCTCGCACAGCTCCCCACAGCCACAATTGCTAACACCACGGTCACTGTTCTTTCGGTGCAATGTCGTTCTCGGAGCTTTTGACAGCAAATTGCGATACAGCGATCGAACGTGAAAGCCACAGTGAACCAAACCGAACAGTCCATGCTTGCGAGGCTCAGGACAAGTGTCGCAGCGCAGATCGGAGTAATGAGTAAAGTCGAGGCATAAATATAGATATTATTAATCTGCTCCAGTACAACACCAATAATTACGCCCATTAGATCTGCCATTGCCATCCCCACTAGGTAACGCGTGATGCATTTGGAGAGTCCGCATTTACCCCGAGACAGGATCACAATCGCCATTAAATTAACTGCAAGGAAGAAAATACTATTTGGTTTCAAGCACACCAAACCTGATCCATTTAACGTTATGTGCATGTGCAAGATGCATTGTGCGGTGGGGAACGGTCCCCATTCTTCTGATTACACGCCAGATCAGATTGGCCTCGATTTGGAGAGTGGAAGTCCATCCTTTCTGGATTCGCCGATGCACCTCAACTGGAGGACAACGGCAGACCAGAGTGACAGTTGAGGAGGAAGCGTTCCAGCAGTTTACAACTGAAACTTTGATTCCACGATATATATATCGGCAAGCGCGACCCAATCATCGAGACTGGGACTCTCAATGTAGCTGAAAACACTGAAGTGACCATTAACTGTGAGAAAAAAGCACATACTCAGGGACACTATTTCAAATTTGGGAAGGGGAAGAGTTAAATTTAAAACTGGAAAAAGAAGGCCAAATGGGAAAACGAGACATCTTTCACGTTATTGCTTCAATTGCAAAGACATTTTGACAAATATATATATAAAGATACACCTCATTTGTTGTTTTGAGGTGAAATAAAAAGACCTGCGTGTCGCAGATAAACTTGGAAGCTCACTCAAAGAGCTATAGCGACGGTAAATGTTTTCTCTTTGTTTCACTGAAGGTCCAAGTTTCTGTGTTGATGCAAACTCTGAACTAGAACAATATCGGCTGGAAATGCTTCGGCAAGTCGAGCAAGGTGAAATGCTGGAACAATGTCAACATTAACACAAACTCCATTTATGCAATTGACACAAGAACCAGACATTAATAAAAGAAGATCGGCAACACCTGAAACTAAAACAAATCTTTAAAATAAGAACAGTCTGGAAACACTCAACAAGCGAGTGTTCAGGGCGATTATTGTGCAGCGAAGCAGGTACAGCAAGAAGAAAGAAGAGCACATAAAATGGCCAGCGACAGTAACTTACCAGGGATACCAATCGCTGCTAGTACAGGATAGAATAGCCTCGGTATGTGGTAAATTGCTGGATATCCCATTTTCTTTGTGAAGCAACGATTAATTGATAGAAATGTTCCAACTGCCTATACGTACTGGTGATTGGTTTGAAAGCTCTTATACAGGAGTAGGAAAGTGCTTTGAGCCAGTTAATGTGAATACCTCCTCAGTCACATCAGGCACAGCCCACTGAACAAACACTTCTGGTAAACTATTTTAATGCCTTGTGTCACCGTGCAATGAAATTCCCTGCACGACGTAATTCAAAACAACATTCAGATTTAATATTATTTGCTGTCATTTTCACGGGAACGTGTTGCACGTTTCATTCCTCTGACTTAGCGTTTGAGACGATTAAATGGAACTATTCTTCAGCAGAACAGGTTTTGTGACATGGAGAGTCATCTTCATATAAGCCTGGTTTGTAACAAGAAACGCAGCACAATGGCTTCTCAAATTCAGAAGACAATTGCCTTTGGCAATTAAATGAGGTGAACGTTTTCTTGGAAGGGGGGATTCACACCTCCTATCTGCCTTCGGATGGGTTTAGTGCGGCAAGTTACAGTGACAGCGAATGAAGTTTAACTGAATTGACGAATGTTCTATTTATTTACATCTGAAGACATCTACACAGATATGGGGGTCATCTGAAACAGATACATGAAATATGTTTCACGAAACCAGCTCGAGAATATGGACAAATTGAACACCAACACTTTGCAGCACAGAACTGCACAGTTGAACTTGAAGCAGGCCGACCTCTTCCACTAAAAGACATGACCACCTCATCTCGCACCATTGACTTTTACTGCAGTCTCTTGTGTTTCTGTCATTTTCGGACGTTAATTACCATTACCTTTTTGCGATTTTACAAGTCTCTGAATCTACCACATTTTGTTAAGCCGTTTCATGTCTGAAACAATGCATTGACTCAAGACGGTGATGTGCCCACGGGTTCTTATGCTTGCAGCTATATTGTCCTTATGTTCTTTAAGTGCCTTGCATAGAAGTCGTCGGCAATTTATTCATCCTTAGCCAGAGATGTTTTTTCAATTAATATTTGAATATTATTGCGTGCATATACTCCTTAGCATGTGCAAAAGTGTGCATGGAAAAGTAGCTTCTGAAATGGATTTCTATATCTGCTCATCCTGGCTGGATGTTAAATATTTCGTCAGTCTTGTACCGCTCTGTAAACATCCTGGCATTTATTTGCCACCCTATCTCCCTTCGCACTGCTCCGTGCGTGATAATGACATTTACAAGCTGAGAAGACAAGTTGGCTGCATGATAACTGTGGGAAAAGGGTTTTACTCCAAAACTCGCTGTCTCTCTTTTGAAATTCTGTCTCGGTCGAAAGGTCACAAGATACAAGAAGGTACCACCTTGTACCATAGAAAAGTGCTAGTATAAGGTGTTTAAAGGGTATAAAAACGGAAGAAGTACTCTCGCTTTAGGCTGGAGTCGCGACCAGACCTGAGGAGCAGATTTACACAGAGATACAGAGACACAGAACAGCGAAAGTGGCTGTTGGACACTTGGGGATTGCCCCAGCACTGTTTAGATCAGTTCACTGTGTGGTTGATACATATTCCCTTTATTCTCTCATTGTATTTTTTTTGAACCAGTTAACAATGAGTTCTCATATAATTCCAGTATTGCCTTTTTTAAAAAACTATAATGAGCGTACAACTCCTTTATTTGGGAATACCTCCTGCTGCTGAATCAGAAGCACAGGGAAGGCATTTTAACATACTTTCATTATATCATTCAAATGCATTGACAATAATCAAAACAAAAACGCCGCAAAATGACAATGCATTATACTCGCACTGTCCTTGCGTGTGGGAAGTCCCACCCCAAGTTAGATCACCATGAAACACTGGCTTGCTAGTTTTTTTGTTGTCTGGAGCTGACTATCGCACGGTTACCTCTTCAATTCACTGTGTCTGATAAACATCTTCTGTACGAAGTCCCACGCACTGATTACATCTACATGAAACACTGGCGGGCTATTCCTTGTGTATTGGTCACAATCCGACATTGATGTGCTCCAGTCACTGTATCGCATAAAAGTGAAACACTTCCATCACTTTAACCTGTTACCAAGACAATGAGTCACTTTACACCAATTGGCAAGTGTCAAATTTGGTGTATCACCAGGAGTGAGGGCGCTGTTCTTTGCCTTGTGGGCATTGGCACACCTGTTGCCCTGTTTTAGTTCTGGTTCACCACGGAACAAACACCCTCAATCCGTCGCAGTATTGTACGTTCTCGTTGGTTTCGAAGGCCACGTTTATTGTTTGTAATAGCAGCTTTGCATACCAATCTGCCAGGTATTGCGACTGCGCGACTGGCAGCCGGACCAGTCGTCCATGAATCGAGGATCGAATACCTATCTTTTGAACTCCAGTCGCTCTTCCATTACAGACAAAATTATCGCCAACACTGACAGGGTGTGTAGGCGGTTGACCTATCCCTACCGAATAAGATCTTTTTCTTTTTCTTTTTTTTATCAGTCACATGTCCATCGAAACACACAGTGAAATACATCGTTTGCGTAGTGATATTGTGGGGGGGGGGGGGGCAGCCCGCAAGGCTCGTCACGCTTCCGACGCCAACATAGCATGCCCATAACTTCCTAACCTGTACGTCTTTGGAATGTGGGAGGAAACCGGAGCACCCGGAGGAAACCCACACAGACACGGTGAGAACGTACAAACTCCTTACAGACAGTGGCCGGATTTGAACACGTTTTGCTGGCGCTGTAAAGCATTGTGCTAACCACTATGCTACCGTGCCGTCTGTCTCACTGTTTGAATAAGTCTCACAAATAATTCTCGCCTGATATATTTCAGAAGTACAGCAAAGATAAAATAGACATACTTAACTTGCAATCGATTGTTAAGTGTATTGCGTAATGCTGACGTAAACACTTGTCGTTGTGTTCTGCCTCACTATAGAGCAAAGGACAAAATATCCAGCTCTCTTGCCCTTATAGACGGTCGATTCTGCAGTTTAGAAAATGGTCCTTGAATTGCGTATTGTCATCTTAAATGACTGTGATGAAGGTAATCTATCCCTCTTCATTATTACAGATTCTAGAATTGTTGACGACTCTGTCCTCCACTAATATCTTTTCAGCTTGAAAGAACTACATTACCTTGGCTGTAGTCACTGGCAAAAAATATACACCTTTCTACAACTTCATAATTATCGCTGGCATCTTCTAAGGTTCTCTCCTTGGCCTTCTTGTCCATCACTTCTACCTGCTATCTGTTCGCAATGCCATCTGAGTGCATGGTGGTCATCATGTTAAACGCCAACACTGACGATTATGCCTCACATCTCTGTTGAATATTCAGTGATGGATGAAAATAAAGTCCCCAAACTAAAGAGCAAATAAACCAGGGCTGTCATCATCAGTTCACCACTACATCATGTTGCCTCCAAATGCATCCATATCTCAGGTCTTTCCTGAAACTGAACCAGGCTGATCATAACATTTCGTTCTGAGATTATTGTGACCTACACTGCAGCACCATCACCCAGATTGCCCAATTCAACCTTTGTAAGGTCTCCCAACTCCAGCCCTGTTTTACTTCTTCCAATATTCATGGCCTCATCCACACTTTTGCTCCTGTGCAATTAATATTCCACGCATTCCTGATCAACCGCATTGTCATACACTGCAAAAACATGAGGATATCCGAAACACCGCTCCTCTTGCAGTAACTCGCTCCAAATCGCGGCAATTCATCGTTCTTGTCCTTAGGCGGCCGACATTTGCTCGCACTGAAGTAATGCAATGATTTTAAAACTTCCATCCGTTATATAATTATCTTAAACGAACCTCCCCATCGCTGTCTGCGCCTTCATGCGTATAGTTCTCCAGAATATCTGTCCTCCACTTCCGGTCTGTTGACTTAATCGGTCCAGTATTAGTGGCCGTGTCTTAACAAGTAGAGGAGACAATGTCTGGGGTTCACTCATTCTCATTTATCCTTTGATCATGTGATTAAACTGGAGAGAGTGTAGAGGATATTTAGCAGGATTTTGCCAGGGATGGGGTGTTTTCACAACGAGACGACTGGTTAGGCCGGGTTTGTTTACCTTGGAACAGAGAAGGCGAGGTGTGTGAGAAATGAGGGAAGTGTACACATTATCATGGGGAGGCATAGGGTAGATATTGAGAAACATTTTCCCACAGAAATGAGCCTATAATGGTGGGCATAGGTTCAAGGTAAAGAACAAAGTATTTTGTGTTGACGAGATGAAGAAGTTCTCACACAAAAGGTGTTGAATTCTCAAACGCACGAACGAAGGGCGACATGCAGGTAAGAATTCCCATAGCGTTTCAGAAGGATTTGGATGATCACTTGCAACGATGAGTACCGAAGGCTACAGGCGAGTTCAGAGAAAGGGGATTAGGGTAAATTGCAATCGTTTGCTCTGATGGACACTGGGCGCCGAAGATTCAGTGTCCGTGCTGTATGGATTTATGACTCTTTGAATCTGTATGGAATATTCTCAAAGATCTTAATGACATCAAATACAATGTCCTCATCAACATGCTCTGCTAATTGAAGAAAAAGGAACAACCAACTGAGTCAGAAAGTCGAACCCGAACAAACCACACTAACTAACTTTAACCAAGCTCTGCCTTTCCAGGTGCAGATTAATCCTGTCTCTCGGATGTTTTACCATTAACGTCCCGCCACTGCCGTCAGACTCACAGGCCTGTAATTACCTGGTTTATGCTTTCTGTTCTTCTTGAATAAGGATACCGCATTCGTTGTCCTCAAGTCACCAGGAAATTCACCTCTGACAATACAGGGTTGTTTGGTCTTCTGTCCTCATCGTTTACCCTCACAGGGACACGATGGCCATGAACGCCCATTTTTATGTTCTCTTTTTCAGGAACTTCCAAAACTTGTCTGACGTGGACTTCCCTGCAAGTAGCTGCTTCCGATCACTAGGCCAGGTCCTGTTTTATGACATTGCAATGCGTGATCTTAATTTCCATGCGCTCCTAACCCCATTTTACAACAGATTATATATTGCACACCTATCATCACTATCTTCAGCTACATTCCCCGACGCTCCAACCTCTTGCCCTGCTGCATTGTCTAGGAATGGGTGCGGTACTGCCCCTTCTCTTCTGGGGCCATCGACGTATCGGCTCATACAACTCTTCTCGATACATTTTGAAAATTCCACCCTCATCCGCAGTTTTACAATTAAAGTGATCACAGTTAATGCGGGGCAGGTTGGAATCACCTGCAACCATAACCAATTTCTCTGCATCTTTGTGATTTGGTTAGATATCTGCTACACCATCTCTTGCTGGTATTTAAGAAGCGGGTTATCTACTTGAACATCTTCCATCACAAAGGAATTGCCTCCTTGTGTTCCTGAGTTCTACCAATGTGGCCCCATTTGAAGACTTTTAAATATTCCCCCTCTTTAAGTCAAAATGGATTTACTCAAGCAATATTTCAATACCGCCTTCCGTCTTGTCCCCGTAGTCCCCCTGACAACACGCATGGTTTATGTTTGCTGGAGTGTCCGTTACCAGTCCTGCTCTTCGTTTCACCCCAGAAATGGTCTCTGTGATCCTAATGTCTACCCCTCCTCCTATACTCCAGGAATTTGCAAAAGTATAAAATTCATGCAAGACATCCCATAGCCCGAGGGGGTTATGCCCAGCAGAAAAGTTAAGCTGCCTGAAAAACTACGCCTTTTCATTAGCAACTTCCAAAGATAAGATGGAACTTTTACCCTAGTTCCAAATCAGGTCTGATGACACAAGGGCAGGGTTTCCCAAAGTACTGTCTCCTCAACCTACACGAAAATAAATTCATCACCTCTCCCGGAGACAAACTAACTATGCAGCAATGTCAGTGCTCTTCAAGCGGTCTCTGAAATTCATGCCATTGACATCAGCGGAACCACCAATGTTTTAAATCAAGTGTATCGGAGATCAGTCTGAAAGGATGGAGCTCATGGGATTCAAGCAAAATGGCAAAATGAGTTCCAAATTGGCTTGCAACACGAGGCAGTGATTGATGATGAAACGTTGCTTTCCGATTCACCACTTAATACCACCTTCATTCCAACATCCAGAAAGAGCAGGTCTGGAGTTTACTGTAATGTTCTCCACTTATTTCGGAAAGAAAATCGCCAACAACTCATTGCAAGCTTGATACAATCCACAAAAGGAAACTTGTTTGATTTGCGCACCATCACATTTTCATTTCCATCATCACAGGAGTAGCGTGTCTGCAGTGCAATTATGTGCAAGGTTTATCCAGGCAGCAGCTCTCGCACCAAGGGCAATGGCAGTGGGTGCAAGGGTACATCAGCACCTGCGAGTTCCCGTGCAATCCAGACACTGCTTAATTGGAAATCCACCACGAATACCACATTGTTCTTCGGTAAAAGTTTTTCCATACACCGCCAGCAGGGAGCAGCTAACCACTACCTTCTCAACGGCAATTTGATGCTGGTAATAAATGCTGCCTCAGAAGTAACACTGAACGCGGGCGCTGCTGACAACAAGAATGTCGGAGTAAAAATCATGATGAAGAACGTTCGGAACAAGTGGCAGCTGCTCACACATTGTGGATAAAACTAACAGACGGAAAAACTGCAGTGAAAAGGAAATATATCTCTGGTCAGGATCACCGGACAGCCATCGTGTTCAAAGGGTATGAGCGGCGGAAGCATGGTCTCCGTGGTGGGACTTTATCCAACGTTCCCAGGATTGTAGATCAGTCGGGGTTCTGCAATGGATGCAGAGTGGTGTGCTGTATCAAAAGAAGAAACTGTTCTTGAAAGGTGATGAAGATCAGTGAATCAACTTCAGCATATTCGCAGCTCTGCAAGACAATTGGATTGACGATGAATTGGATAATGAGAGGACAATGAATGGGAAAAGGGAGCGGGGGTGTTTCATGTTTTTGAGACGCAGTGACCAAAGGATGGCAATGTGAGTTTGTCACATGGAAACAGCTTGGACTGCCCTGGCAGGGTGTCATGGAGGTGTAATCAGGGCGCGGGGCTTCCCACTGAATCGCAGTGCGAGGCCAATATGGTTTCGCTTTCTGCCGATTTTCACAGCACTTGATAAACTGCAAAAACATTGTGATTAATCTCTGACTATAACAAAAAAGGGACTGCAACAGACGTCAGTTGTGCAAAGTGAGGTGGTCAAGTTTCTCAGTCAGAGAATTGCAGGTTCTTCGGGCCAAATGGCCCATTTATATGGTTAAAAAAATAGTTCTGGCTGTACCTTTCCAGTTTTGTGAATAGGGATTCTGTGTGTTCATCACAGGAAACTCCAGTATAGGTGTGGAGAGCAGTTGATCTGAAGAGTCAGTGAATGCAGTTTCTTTTTATTACGTTGAATGTCATCAGCTGTCAACGTGACTTATAGCACGAAAAGTTCCTGAAAGGCAAAGGGGGAATGAAAGCTCCCCTTCAAGGAAGTCGACTACTTTTTCTTCTGAATTATACTCCCTTTCTTAAATTCAGAAGCGGAAGGTGCTCCGTCAACTATTACAAATGATAGATATTTGAAGCTGAGTGCCCTTGCTTTAAATAATACCGATGCAAAGAATTCTTCTATTTCAGCAGCTTACATTATAGAATATATAGAAAGTGGAGGCTATTTTTTATTCATAGTCTGCTCTGTGTTTAAGATGGCTGCTGATCTCCTTAAGATGGCAGCTGGGCCTCCTTCTTCTCCAGCTCGAACGTGGGAAAATAGTGCGGGAAACATACAGCTCATTAAAGAAATAGTTAGCCCATTTCTAGGGAGACACTTTTAATTTAGTGTAGCTCATTAAACAGATGGTTAGCCCATTCCTAGGAAGGCACTGTTGATCTATTGTGTAGCTGATGGTCTTTAGCGTTAGTGCGATTAATGATTTTATAGCAGTTCTGCGGCTGATAGATTTTTATAACTGATAAGCCTAGTGTCAGCAAGTCTCAGAACTCATAGGTTATAGGGGAACATTGTAATGTTCTACAACTGTTAGCCTTGTAGCTAAAGCCTAATATTGTTTTATAACTGATAGTTCTGTAGCCTAATACCAGTACTCCCAATGCCCATAAATAATTGGGGCACCCTGTGATTGAGTCAGGAAATGACTGTGGCGAAAGACAAATGGTTGTGAGCCAGAAGATAACTGTGAAAGGAAGCAATTGGTGAAGGATGAAACTGTGAAGATCAGAGAGAACATGATGGATTATAACAATGTAACTGAGCTATGAAAAAAGGTATAAAAAAGGCCCGCGAACTTTCCTCGTGGGCTGTCAGAGAGAGCAATAGTCTGAGGGTGACTGGTAACTGACTATCTGACAGTCACAAATTTTGTTTGCAAATAAAGGTTTAACTTCTTGAGGAATCTTCTGCTTCTTCTGGTCATCTATTTATTGTGGGTAACCACGACAAATTTGGCGCTGCGAGCTGGGTCGGAAAGAGACCCATAAGAAAAGAACGACAAATTAATGACACTTCTCAGTCCCTCGGGGACTCCTACGAGACTAGCAGAGTAAAGGGTGAAGACCCATAAAAAACATAAGCGTTTTCGCTGTTAATTCGGACAAAAGTCTCTGTTGGGTGTGGGACGTCTCCGGACTCAGAAGTGTTAAACGATTGTCGAAGGGTCTGTCCGATCCAAATAATCTGGTATAAATTGAAATTAAAGGAGTCTCAGAGGATTGATCAGGAAAACTGCGCAGTGGGGTGATTAGAATAGAAATTGATTAAAGTAAAAATTCCACGTGGTGTTGGTAAGTCCTGTGGCTGCCGTCTCGCAGGAGACGAGGGTCTGAACGGTCAGGGCCCCTGTGGATACAGCCTTGCAGGGAGCAAGGGTCTGCACGGACAGGGTAAGTGAAGTCCCTGTGGCTACAGCCTCGCAGGAGACGAGGGTCTGACCGGACGAGGTGTAAAGGAAAGTTCTGCCGATACCGCCCGTGGAAGGGGTCCGCACGGGCAGAACAGAAGAGGTAAGAATCTTTTGAGAAATTGGATAAGATTTTAGGCACAAAAGCCGGCAAATTGGGCAGTAAAAATTATAGAGATAGGTGTGGAAGTAGTATAGGAAACAATAGCGCTAACAAGTGAGTTGTGAAATTCTGAGAAACACCCTGTAAAGCAACATGATGGGAAAAGGAACTGCAGTTGAAATATTAAGTAAAAAAATTCCAGTATCTAAAAGCGATATCACAAAATTTCGGAAAAAAGGGAAAAGAGAACCAAAGGTCTTGTTACGAAATGGCCAAAAGAGGGAACTTTTGACTTAAGTCTGTGTGAGGAAATGGAGGGGTTAATTAAAAACTACAAACCAAAAGACAGATCTGAAGAAGAAACCAGAAGAGGGAGCAGGAGGCGGAGATACTAAAACACTTTAGGACGGGAGGAAAAAAGTAAGGAAATCATATCCGGCACCAATAGTAACTAGACAGGGTGCCAAAGAGTTAGAAAAAACAACTCCCTATAGAAGAAGAGGAGGAAGGGTCGACTCTATATCCAGATTTAAGAAGAGCAGAAAAAAACCCTCCCTATTCCAGACGAAGGGAACCTGAAACAATGCCCGGTAGTGAGAGCACTTCTGGAGATAGAAGGGGAAAGAAAGAAATCTAGAGAGAGAACAGAAAGAGAAGCGAGGGAGAAAAGCAACCCTGGAGAGCCTGACGTGGCAGAAAATACAAATAGAGACAGAATAAGAGAGTGGCAAGGAATCAGAGGATGAGATAGAAAGACAAGGATCGGGCAGAGACAGAGTGGGATTACACTCCCTACTGGTAAAAGGAGGAGGACAGCCACAGTACACTCCTTGTGGTCCCAGGACCTGGAAGGGTTAAAAGATGCATTACCCAGTATATATGAAGGAACGGGAAAATGGATTGGAGCCTTTGAGGACGAGACCACAGGACGTTTACTGGCAATGGGTGACTTGAAGGCACCACTGGTGAAGGTAGTGGGAACCTCAAAACTAAGAGAACTGATGATTTCAGCTGGCTTAACGAACGTGTCGGACAACCCAAATGTTGATGGAAGCGGATTTTACCGAGTGAGGCAGAGGGTATGGAGGGCCCTCAGAGACTGCTATCCACCCGAAGTGGACCTTAAAGCTTTAAAAGGGGATCCACTGGGAGAGGCTGAAAACCCGGCAGCGTACCTAGAAAAACCAGTTGAAAAAGTGGAGACTCGAAACAGAGGTGGAGAGCAACCAGTTGATGACCGCGTTGTTTAGGACTGCTATTGAAGATGCAATGCCCCCCCCCCCCCCAAGTCAAGTCCAGACTCGAGGAGGTGGTAGGGCTGACTTCGATGTCCCACCAAGAATTTAGGGACTACATTGTCCACGCAGTCTAGAAATACAGAAAAGACAGACAAAAGCTGATTGAGCAGCAGGAGGAGGTGCAAAGAAAGCTTACACAGATGCAGCTTGAGGAGCTTAAAAAGAAAGAAAAAGAAAAAGGCAAAAAGATGTTGCCAGCAACAACTGATCTGATTGTTCCGACCGAAATGAACGAAGCGCCAGCTATTGGAGGATCCTGTTATACTGCCAGACAAGGGCCAGGAAGCCCCATGACAGTAATAGATGCCTTTGGGGGAGCGTTTCATCAAACTCCATATCAAGGGCAAAATCAATTTAGACAACAGCCCAGACAGGACTGGAACTTCCAAGGAAGAGGGCAGAGAGGAAATTGGCAAAAATGGCCAGGGAACAGACAGGTAGAAAGAGGGACAGGAGGATTATGTTGGGGATGTAATCAACCAGGGCACATCAGGAGAGACTCTCCTTACAGACCTTGGCCAGCTACATTTCAGCAGGAATCAATGAGTAGAGAGCAGCAGTTTAATCAGGTGCCAGCTCCAGCAGGTCCGACTGGACCTGTTAACCACCATGGAATGTGCTAGGGGTGCCTAGAGAACCCGGGTGGGAAGGGACAGTGCCCAACGGGAGGCGGAAGAAGAGCCCATTGTTTAGATCATTCTAGAAGGGCAAATAACATCAATGATGATAGATACTGGAGCCACATACACTTGTGTACAGCCACAATACGCCTCCCACATTCCCATGTCAGGGAAGTTTGTTCAAACTGTAGGGTTCTCGGGGAAAACACAGTTAACACGATTTACAGCTCCAGTGAGTTTAGAGATGGGAAATAATGAAATAATTTTACCGAGTTTAGTGTTCAAAGGAACCCCGATCAATTTGTTGGCAGAGATGCACTGCTAAAACTGGGATTGAAATTAGAATGCACTCCGAAGGGGTTAAGCGTGGGACCAATAAGCAATCAGCTAATTATGCAGGCAGCTGAAAGTACGAATGTGTTTTGGATCGGGGACATAGATCAAGGCCGGAAAACTTGGAGAAAATGGAAAGAGGGCGCTCTGGCAATATTACCTAAGGGAAAGCCGCCTAAAATAGAGAGACAATGGCACAATGAAGTAAATACTCAGCAGCATTTAAAAGGTGAGGCAATAATAATAGGGAAACAGCGAGCTGCCTTACAATTAAAACAAAATGCATTTCTGGAGAAATAGTACAGGGTGCCAGGAGCTGCACCCCATGTAACGTTGTTAGTAAATGAGGGAGACCAGTCCAAAGATTTGGGGCACATGGTGAAGCAAGCAGGAACAATGATTGATTGGCAGACAGTGACACCAAGGGTTTGGAAGTCTGGGGACGATCATTATGTCAGAGTAGTAATAGATATAGAGATGGTAGGAAACCCTAAGGAGGTCGAAGTGACCCCTCAACGCCATATGACATTGCTAGTAGAAGAAGAGGGCCAGCAGAAGGATAAAAGGCTGGAGGCACTGCCAGTCATTTTATGGTCACAACACGATACAGATGTAGGAAGAGTAAGATCAGCAAGCTCAGCAGAAATAAAACTAAAACAGGGAGCGATTCCACCTAAAAGGCCACAATCTCCCTTGAAACCAGAAGCAGAAGAAGGAATAGCGCTCACAATACAGGGATTGCTTGAGGTAGGAGTGCTTGAGAGCACGAGTAGCCCCTGTAATACTCCACTGTTACCCGTCTTGAAAGCAGACAAGTCCAAGTGGAAAATGGTAGATGATCTGCGAGCAGTAAATGAGATAGTGAGGATTGGCCAGCTGTAGTCCCAAACCCGCAAACGCTGTTGACTAATGTTCCACCGGAGGCAGTTCGTTTTTCGGTGATTGATTTGTGTTCGGCTTTTTTCAGCATTCCTTTGGCGAAGCAATGCCGGTATTTGTTTGCTTTCACTTACAGAGGTAACCAGTACACCTACACTAGGATGCCGCAGGGATTTAAGCATTCACCGCATATTTTTTAACCAGGCATTGAAGGCAGAGCTGGAGGGTATAACATTGGAAAGTAGACTGATAGTATGTGGATGATTTGTTGGTTTGCTCCGAAAGCGAGGAACAGTGCGAGCGGGATACACGGGCCTTGTTATAAATATTGGCATATGGAGGTCATAAAGTATCTAGAAATAAGCTGCAGTTTTGTAAACGGCAGGTAGAATATTTGGGTAGATTAATATCTAAGGGAGCAAAGTCGATAGCACCGGATCAAATTGCAGCGATAACTAAGGCTCCTAAACCTCAGACAGTAGGACAGATGATGACATTTTTGGGAATGGCAGGATATAATTCAGACTGGATTGGAGAATATGCTGAGATTGTGACGCCGTTGAGGAAAGTACTGAAGGAAGCTGGACATGCAGACCTGAAGGGTGTTCTGCAGTGGAATGAGGAGGCAGAAATAGCTTTTAACACTCTTAAGCAGGAATTGCAGTCAGCCCCAGCGTTAGCTTTGCCTGATGATGAAAACGTTTTTCACCTCTATGTGTATAACAGACAGGAAGGTTATGTTGCAGCAGTGCTGACACAGGAGACGGGCATAGGGAGAATAAAACAGCCAATAGCATATTATAGTGCGAGACTGGATGAGGTGGCCCAGGGATATCTACTTTTATCAGGAACTGGCAGCATTGGACTATGCTTATGAGAAACCATCATCTGTGACCAAGGGTTATCCTGTGATTCTGTACACGCATCATAAGGTAGCATAATTATTGGAAAAGTGAAAGGTTGAACTGACACCAGCTTGGATAGTTGCGTTTCGGATGTTATTGATATTTCCGGACATAACTATACAAAGGTGTACCAAAGGTAACATAGCCGATTATGTTCCACTGGGTTATGAAGAAAAACCCCATGTGTATGTGAGGGAAATGATGATATTTGCCAAATTAACAGCGGACTTACAGTCAGAGCCGTTGGATGATGTAGATAAAAAGATTGTTTTTGTGGATGGCTCCTGCTACAGGGACCACGATGGGAACCACGCAGGGTTTTCAGTGGTGCAACAGGATCAGTCTCAGTTTAAAACAATTAGGCTGGAATCTTGTCCGCAACCCTGTTCAGCTTAATTAGCGGAGATTAAGGCTCTGACAGCAGCATGTGAGATGATGGAGGGTGATAAAATTGATATTTATACGGATTCAGCATATGCTCATGAAGTATGTCATTTGTTTGGAGCAGTATGGAAACAAAGAGGGTTCAGGAAAATCGATGGAGACCCTATACAGCATTGTCATCAAATTCTATATTTAATAACAGCGATGATGAAACCAAGAGCGTTGGCTATTATAAAGTGTCAGGCGCATAAGAAGGGAAATGACATGGTGACAAAGGGAAATCAGGCTGCGGATGAAGCAGCCAGGAAAGCCTCTGGATGTTTGTTTGGCTGTTATTGCACCTCAGTTAAGCCTGGACCCAGAATCCATGATGGAGGACATAATTGAATTACAAAGTAAGGCAACGCTAGCAGAACAAACAATGTGGAGACAAAGAGGAGCCAAGCGGAACCAGGAAGGCTGATGGAGCACGGATGACGGTTTGTTGATAGCACCCACCCCTTTGTTGACTACCCTCATTTCAGAGGCACATGGGCTTGACCATTGTGCAAGGGTGGAAGTGATGAGAAAGATAAAAAAGGATGGTTTCTGGTCACCCTACTTTCAGGCTATGGTAGATCACATACTGTCGCAATGTGAAGGGTGCGCACAAAACCATGTTAAGAAAGGAATTATGACTCCTATAGGTCATATACCCGTACCCGAAGGATCATTCAAACATTTAGTGATTGACTATGTGGATATGATAAAGGCAGTAAGAGGAAAGAGATACATGCTGGTGCTGATTGATAGATTTAGCAGATGGGTAGAGGCAGTGTCCTCCAAAGACTTAGGAGCAGGAACTGTAGTAAAATTTTTGACAAACGAAGTAATTCCAAGATTTGGAATACCCTCAGAGATCAGTTCCGACAATGGGTCAGCCTTCATCCCAAAAGTGGTTAAATCGGTATTGCAAGCTCTGAGGATAAAACAGAGATTTGGATGTGTGTATCATCCCCAGTCACAGGGTATGGTAGAAAGAATCAATGGGACTTTGAAAACTAAACTGAATAAGATCTGTGCAAACACGAAGCTCAATTGGGTCGATGCCCTGCCTTTCGCGTTGATGAGCTATCGCATGCAGACTAATCGTATAACATGCTTGACACCACATGAGATGCTTACTGGAAGACCCATGCCAGTGTCCAAATGGAGAGGCCCATAAAAAGGACCTAGTTTGGAACAGTTAGAACTGGAACTAAAACAGTACATGCAACAACTAACTAGGATACACAAGTCTATCTATACACAGGAAAAACAAAAGGAGACAAAGACAGATCTGGATGAAGGACCTGTTAAACCCGGAGATCAGGTTTATGTTCGGGTATCCCGAAGCAAGTGGAACGAGCCAAGAAGGGGAGGGACCTTTCTGGTAACCAAGGCATCGGCCACCGCAGTTCAGGTGGAAGGAAGATCCACCTGGTATCATCTCAACCACTGCACCAAGGCTGCTCCACAGGCACAGCCTGGTGTTGAGCCCGCGGTGAGTGAGCGCGAGGAAAGGGTAGTGGACGACGAGCGGGAAAAGCAGAGAATCACTGCCCCGCCGCAAGATCTTAACCAGATTGTAAGTGAGATTTTCGGACACACTGACAGCTCTGAGAACGATAGTAATGAGCCTGTGGAGCATAACCCTTCTCCAGATGGTGGGGATTGGGATGAGTTGGGGACGACCGGTCCCACCCCCTGTGATAACGAGACTGTCAACTCCTGTGCATATTCGGAAACTATCAATTTGGCAGAGTTGGCAGAGCTGGCATTGTAATACTAGGGCTTCGCGAGACTTAAGAGAGAGGGATAAAAGAAGTGTGACACTTAATTCCTTACCATGGCTGCAGGCACACATTAATTATTGGTACCAATAAGCAAATTATACAGCAGCAATAATCGCCAGAACAGACTGCTACTTTTGTACCAGGGCAAGGACAATACACCATATAGTGCCCATGCCATATAACTCCTTCATCTTCAGGCAATGGTAACGTGAGTATGGGGAGTCATAGAAGCAACAATGTAATGTGAATCAGATCTGTATATCAGAAAACCCCTGTGTGATTTAAAAATACGTGCAACCAGTCTTGTATCAAGGAAATACCATACAGCCCTTTCTGGTGCATGTGGTTCCAGGGGTCCTCCCATTATGACCAGGACTCACTCATTAAAAAATGTAATTATAGTTGTTAAATCAATACACTGCGATTATGGGTGGAGATTTTAACTGTTGTCTAAACCCTTCGATAGATAGATCTGGGTCAAATCCTGCACTTCCAAACAAATCCGCTGTATTTATTAATTCCTTTTTAGTTGAATCCGTAATTTCAGATGTTTGGAGATTTATACACCCATATGATAAAGAATTGCATTTTTATCTACACCTGACAGAGGGAGTTAAGTTTGAATGCTATACGCGAAAGGGAGATGCCCCTGTTGGTAACTTTACAGGCCCTTGTAGTATTACTTGGAATGTGACTGAAAAACGCGCGACTGGTGCAGTGGATGGCCAGGATATCCCATTGGCTGACAACTGGTGGTTGTGCGGTCTGGGAGAAGGGTTGCGACTGACACTTCCGCTGAGATGGGATGGGGCTTGCACTCGCGTCATGTTACTGCAGCCCCTTGCTTTATCTCCAAGTGTAAAACTGGACACACCACCACAGCAGGTACTGCAGCGTCGTAACGAGAGTATACCCCTGACCCGGCAGTTCACGTTGACAGTATAGGTCAGCCTAGGGGTATCCCCAATGAATTTAAGGCAAGAAACGAGATTGCAGCTGGATGGGAATCGATAATCCCCGTTATTGGGGTCGGTAAGAATGTGCAATGGATAAATTATATCTATTATAATCAGCAGCGATTTATCAATTACACTGATGATGCCCTCTCCGCATTAGGAGAGCAATTGGATGCAACCAGCAGAATGGCCTGGCAGAATAGACAGGTATTAGATTGGTTACTAGCAGAGAAAGGAGGTGTCTGTGTACTGTTTGGGGAACATTGTTGTACTTTTAACCAAATAACACCAGCCCGGAGAGATCCTTTGCTAAGGCGATGAATAAACTGAAAAATATGAGGGAAGAGGTTAAACAGAATGCAGAGTTTGGACATCAGTTTTTTCATTGGCTGGAAAGTAAGTTAGGTGGTTGCGGAGCCTGGTTAACCAAAATTGCAATGGTTGCGGGTACAACATTGCTTATGTCTACACTTATTTTGTGCTGCTTCCTTCCACTCTTTAAGTCCCTTCTAGTGCGCACCACAGCGAAACAGTTTCCGATACTTCTGGCAATGGCTGAGTCGAACCCCCCGGAGAAGGAAGTTGCAACAACATACTTCTATGATCTGACTCGGGGAGATGTGCCGAATGATGATGATAACACTGCGGAAGACAATTATGTTTATGTTGGGAATAGTCTGTGAGGGCCTAACGGTCTTTTTCGCTGTCTCCGTTACGGAGGGATGGGTTTTTGGCCCTCTGGCCCAGGAAGTAGAGAGTGAATCCATGGGGCCCGTGCACAAAACATATTATACATGTTTTTGGGATGATTGGCTTTAGCAACTAAATGCCGTGTCCTTTTGAATTGTCTCCTTATGTGAGACCGCTGGTCCTCAAAGGGGGGAATATATAGAATATATAGAAAGTAGAGGCTATACTTTTTTTATTCATAGTCTGCTCTGTGCTTAAGATGGCTGCTGATCTCCTTAAGATGGCCTCTGGGTCTCCTTCTTCTCCAGCTCGACCGCGGGAAACCTTAGTGCGGGAAACATGTAGCTCATTAAACAAATAGTTAGGCCATACCTATGGAGACAGTTTTGATTTATTGTAGCTCATTAAACAGATGGTTAATCCATTCCTAGGAAGACACTTGATCTATTGTGTCACTAATGGTCGTTCGGGCTAGTGCGACTAATGATTTTGTAGCAGTTCTGTAGCTGATAGTTTTTTTTAACCGATAAACCAGATGCCAGCAAGTCTCAGAACTCATAGGTTATTGGGGCACATTGTAATGTTTTATAACTGTTAGCCTTGTAGCTAAAGCCTAGTATTGTTTTATAACTGATAGTTCTGTAGCCTAGTAACAGTACTCCCAATGCCCATAAATATTTGGGGCACCCTGCGATTGAGTCAGGATATTACTGTGGCGAAATACAAATGGTTGTGAGCCAGGAGACAACTGTGAAAGGAAACAAATGGTGATGGATGAAACTGTGAAGATCAGAGAGATGATGGATTATAACAATGTAATTGAGCTATGAAAAATGTATAAAAAAGGTCCGCGAGCTTTGCTCGGTGGAAGTCGGATTGATATGTGAAAAGTGATATTCCAGCCACACCAGTGCCAGACTATGAAGATGTCCAGCAAGAGATAATCCAGCTCTCACCACATGACATTCAATGGCATTTATTGAATTCCCCACTATCAATATACTAGTGGTTAGGATTGGCTAGAAACTGAACCGCAGAAGCTTTGTGTAAAACGTGGCAACAAGAGCAGGTCAGAGTCTCGGAATCCTGCGGTGAGTAAATCGCCTCATATTTCGCCAAAGCCTGTACATTTCGTACAAAACTCAAGTCTGGAGTAGAATGAAATACTCTACACTTTCCTGGATGAGCAGAGCTTCAACAACACTTCAGAATCTCGACACCATGCAAGACATAACAGCTCTCTTTGACCAGCAATCCACCACGACTGCGACACCACTAGGAACACAGTTGTTTGCACCGTCTCTGGGTGCACTGCTGCAACTCACTGAGACCACTTTGACAGCACATTCCAAACCCACGACCTCACCCAGCAAGGAAAAGAGCAGCAAAGGGATGCGAACACGGCAGCCTGGGGTTGTCCTCCAAAGCCACGCACCACCCTGAACCGGAAATATGTCGTCGTTCTTTCACCGTCGCTGAGACACGCTCCGGGAGCACCACCCCCCCCCCTTAGCGTTGTGGGTGTGCTCACCACTCAAGCACTGCACTGGATTAAGGAGAAAGTCAGCACCACCTTCTCGAGGGCAAAGAGCCATGGGCAGTTAAATGCTGTCTCAGCCTGCGAATCCCACAATCAATAAAACAAGACATAAAATGTCAGTTACCCCCTGCAAGAGAACCGTGTGCATTTCTGGTCGCCACACTCTGCAATGAAGAGGTCGCTGAAATGATTCACAAGGATATTGGATGGTTGGAAACGGGATTGTGTAGGTTTGTTGCTTTGCAGCGGAGAAAGTAAGGTGAACCTGCCTGAGGTACTGAAAAACCATGAGGGACATAGACAGTGTGGTCAGTGAGTAGCCTTTGCCCTTAGCAGAGGTTTCCTTGCACTGATAACACGGTCAAACTACGTCGAGTTTATTGTCATAGGCACATGTACATGTCTGCAGAGGTGAAATCAAAAACCCTCTTGCAGAAGCATCACAGGCAAAAAATATCATATAAGCAGCATTCACAGGAAAAACATCAATTAAACACAAGTTTACAAGAAAGAGCATAATTAGAACAAAATAAGTCAATTTTAGTACAAATTGATTAAAGTGGTCACAGTGTTTCTAAACTGCAGTGATTGGTGTTTTGCGGTTGGTTTAAGAACAGAATGATTGAAGGGAAGTCGTCAAATAGGGGGAAGGTGATCACGACAGATGGGACACAACATGACGTTTCTGCAGCACAGTGAACCAGAGAGAAGATCCCGGACACATCCAAGGAGAACAAAGCACATTATTGAGACAGTAAACTGCCCCGTTTAATATATATCACCAATGTATCAATAACTCTCAATTAACGAATGACATTAAGTCGGGGAGGTTTGGGGCGATGGGGATGGTGCTGACCGCACTGTTTTCGGCCTTGACCCCTCAGTGTAAAGTCGCCAGTCACGGGCTGACTGTGTTTGTCAGCGATCAAGGTGGAAGATCTGTCGAACCGCTCATTCCTCCGTCAGAATTGTCCTCATAGATCAGCCTCCTGTCCCGATAAACGTCCCACCATAAGGATTCGTTACTGCCCACAAGTCAGGTAGGAGTCGACCGCCACCGCCAACCACCCCGCTGAAGTGTGAACTTAGCGCTGATGATTGGTCCTGGGGTCGGTCTGTCATTGTTGTCATTCATGCAGAAGCTCCAGCGGACACGGCATCGTCTGACCCTGTCACCACCTCCCGCTCACCCCCCTCACCATCAGTTCACCCACGGGGCACCGAGCGACAAGGAAACAGACACCATCCGGAATTCATTTGATTGATTTCTTTCCAGTCTCTATGAGCAACATGTTTCTTATTTGATTGACAGACGTGATGATGTCACAACGCGCTATCCTCCGACAAACTACATCTCTCGGATTGCCGCATTTTACAGCATGGTGGTGTTGTCCTTTAGACCGTATTCATGTGAGCAGTTGGTTATACTTGGCGATGACTGGCATGCATAACAGGCACCCCTGGATAACCCGCTGCAAACGCAGCGACAATGGGTGAACATCTGGTCAGGGATCGGAAATATTTATAATCGGACCGTGTCTGGAACTGTCTCCATGATTTGATTAATTTCACAATGACATTCACGGGAGATTTCACCACGTTCGTCAGCTCCTCTCGAAACTTCCTCTGTGTCAGGACATAAATCCCCGTGTTGGTGCAGGTGCTGAGGAGCTGCAGCATGAGCGCGACTGAAAGGAAATCATTGTATGCGCTGTAATGAGCACCTTTAACACGCTTAAACACAACATCCACAACTAACGCACTCCACAACAGTATTAAACTGCCGGATATGCTGAAGAGTAAAACGATGGATTTCCTTCTGTTCTCCATCTCCGGGTCCTTGTCGTTTTCTCCATTGCTGCGGACCCGGAGCCCCCTGCGGATTCTACCAGAGACTAAAATGTACAGGGCGGTCAGTGAATTCACCAGCAATAACAAAAAGAACGGGAGACAAGGGGTGAGAGTAAACATCAACAACTCAAATGACGCCCACGAGGGTAAATTTGAGAATGTCCATTTGGGTACACACCCTCGGGGTACATTGCCCATGATATACGCTGGGTCCAATGTGAAATACCAGGGGATATTCACCAAACAGCTCAGCACAGTCACCGTCCCGATAACAACAGTCGCCGTTCCCTCAGTGCAATATTTTGCTCTCAGCGTCTGACAACAGATGGCCACAAACCGATCAAAGGTGAAACCCACGGTGAACCAGACAGAGCTCACAGTAGCTGCATACAACAGGACAAAGTTAACGGAGCACACGGGGGTGATGGTCAGGAATGAAAGTGGCAAATACATTTCAACGATGACCCTTAATATGACATCACTGATGACGACTAGGAGATCGGCCGCTGCCATTCCCAGCAAGTAGCGAGTGATACATTTGGAGAGACCGCACTTCCCTCGGGACAGGATCACAATTGTCACCAGGTTCACTGGAAGAGAGAGAAAATAAGAAATAATGTTTTCCTAAGATCAGCAACTGCTGAAATAAATCCCGACTGACATTAAAAATGGAGTTTTCAAAAAAAAAGGGAAATTGATAATTCATCCTGGGAAGCTGAGGAAACACAAAACCATCGTTCCGCAGAACGCCAGGAAGCCGGGTTCGATCCCATCCCCGGATGCTGACAAAGTGGAGTTGCTTCCTCGTGGGGCTCAGGTTTCCTGATGCATCCCAAAGACTTTTCAGTGTGTTAACAGGCTGCTGTATATTCCCCCATAGTGCAGGGTGATGGTAAGAGGACGTCCACGGAGGGGTGGGTATGTGAGGGGAAATAAGCTGCTGCACTGCAGTAAATATGAGAGGCAAGTGGCTATCGGGATTCTGCTTTGGGGACAACGTGCAGGCAATGAACCGATTGGCCTCCTTTTGTGTGGTAATAAATGCATGAATAAAATGTCGTTATTGGAGAACAGGCAGGGGTGGGAACAATGAATTAAACGCTCCAATATCAAACCAAATGTGTGGTGTGCAGGAACCGTAACTGAGGCAATAACTGTATTGACAACTAGTTCCACACGTGGTTGCATTTGAAGTCGCAAATCCTTCAATGGATTTCTCAAGGCTGTTCACAGATGTTTTCACCACCTTGTTCATATTCTCTCGGGATTAGCACTGGGTCAAGACATATATCCCCATGGTAGTGCACATGCAGGTGAGATGCGCGTCAATGTAGCTGACGCCCATTGTATGAAGTGCGGTGGGTGAGTCAGGGGAAAGGACACAACATATACCACTGCTGCGCTTCATGAAGCAATAAAGCTGACGGGTATACTGAAGAGTAAAAGGATGGATATCCTGCTGTCAGACGTCCGGACACTTGACTATTTTCTCAGAAGAAAGAACCAGATTCTGCTGCAGACTCAGTTATCCACACATCAGGAACGACCACGATGAAGCTACAGCTGCTGAGAGCGCTGGGGCTGCAAAGGGCTGTGGACAGACTGATGACTGAGAGGGCAGAGCACAAGCACAGGAAAGGTTTTTCGAAAGGAAGTTAAAAAGAGCAGTGTGCAGGATCAACGTGTAGGGAGGACTGCGCAGTTGGAAAGTGCAGAGTGGAGTGGGCCGTGCACACGTTAATTAGCAGTGAGCTGGTTGGTATGGATTGGGCAATGGGGATAGTGAAACTGAGATTAAGCACGGCAGAATACAGATGACGTGCAGAAAGGGCAGGATGCAGAGGGGACTGGGAAATGTGACGGTATAGTGGGGACCGGGCAGCGTGAAGGTGCAGTGGCGACCGGGCAATGCAAACGTGTCGTGGGGACCGGGAAGGTGAAGGTTCAATGTGGACCCGGGAGGTTGAAGTTGCAGTGGGGACTGGTCAGGGTGAAGGTGCAGTGGAGACAGGGGAGGTTGAAGTTGCAATGGTGACCGGCCAGGGTGAAGGTGCAGTGGGGACCGGGCAGGGTCAAGGTGCAGTGGGGACCGGGCAGGGTGAAGGTGCAGGTGACACTGACGCTGAATGTGAAAGACATTTCCTTCCCTTCTCTCTTATCTTGCTGCATTTTTTTTATCTGGTTTTGCAAACTTTGCTGAGGCAAATGGTGCATTAACTCTTTATCTTGGCCAACTTTTATTATCTGCCTCTTCATTAAGACTCCCCTCACCTTTGGGGCCACTGAAAACATATCCACTTTCTCCAATAATTTCTCTTCGCTCCAACTTTCCACCTGGAAGAACAGGTGAGTAAATATCCACTTTTGTCCCTCCAGTCAAATCATATCATTGCTTTAATTTCGAGACGATATCTCACCGCGATGCTCAAACTGTGACCAATCTGGTGTGCCAACCAATTCAAACGTAATATCTTGTCTCTGGTATAACATAGAAAACTCCCTGCATGCAGTTCAGGTTCCTGACTGACATACCCCACAACCTTTTGAAGATCTGTGCACGCACAATCCATTTGACAGAATGATTTACGTTCAAACAGAATAACATCATGGATTTTTCGACCAAATCTTTCGTCCAGAATTCATATCCATTCACCCCAAATTCGACAATTCATTTCCACACATTGTGTAACTTACAGCAGCGATATAAACAACTAACTCACACATCTTTGGGTGAGAGTGGAAACCGGTACATTCAGAGGGAATCAACTCGCTGACAGGGAGATGTACAAACTCAATACAGACAGCACAAAAGGTCAACATCAAACCCTGGTCGCTTGAACTGTGAGGCAGTAACTCTGGTAGCTGAGCCACTGTGCCACCCATGGAGAAGCGCAGCTCATAATCTGACACCGAGCTCAGTAATGAGTTGAAGCAACAACCCACGGAGAGTGAAGGAATGACCAAGAGCAAAAATCAACAGAACTCCCACCAGCTGCAACACTGTACATTCACAGTAAAGCAAATATGGTGAGCAATGTAGAGATTGCCAGTGAACAAAGCTGGGAGATCTGAGGCGTGCGGAGGACTCAACATCGTTTCTCAAGTAAAATGAGTGACCATGGGAAGTTTACCTCTGACCCCACATTCCTCTTTGTGAGATACAAATTACACCGCACCAACCCATCCATTTCCCTTTACAGGAGCTTAATCCTGTGTGACACCAGACGACGTTGCCCAGTACCGTCACCCACAGGCTCAGTGTCTGTACGACACCAGACGACGTTGCCCAGTACCGTCACCCACAGGCTCAGTGTCGCGCAGCTCACAGACCAATTTCCAACTGGAACAGGTGCTGCCTTTCTCCATGACGTTTCTCACCACGCACCACTGTGGGGGAACCGACACCCACAAGGGGTCAGATGTTCAACAACCTTCTTCAGTCAGCTGGTGCGAGGGCTCTGGAAACACTGTGGTTCCCCTCACAGAGCAACAAGGGGTGGAGAACAGACCCGGACTTGCGCCTCGTCCGTAACCCAATTCCACGCCCCAGGTCTGATCTCAGATTTGGACAAAACCTGGACGGGGATTGAAATGTATTCAGTCCCGGCAATAACACGGCCTCATCTCTCCGGAACATAGTTTGAAATGTACTTCATCCAGGAACAACTCAGCACAAATATCACCACAAGGTACAAAGAGAACTGGAAAAGCTGCTTTATTTCTGGACGCGGAGCATCAAAGCCACAGACCAGTGGGGAAATTAAAAAAAAGAACTGTGGATGCTGAAAATCTGAAATAAAACCGAAAATGGTGCATAAATGGAAATGCTTGAATTTACTGGATAGATCCCAGCAGGCCAGACTGTACAATGTTATCCCAGACTTTGATACAGCAACTTCCGATCTGTATCAAAGACACATGCAAGTTTACACAGATTGTAAACTCCCTGACCGTGACCACTGATACCACCCTCTTTACCATGGACATTGGAAACCCGTATACAAAGAAACAGACAGAGGACTGAAGGCTATTGAAAATATCCAAGGAAAAACCCCGACACTGACAGACCAGATGAATCTTTGGTCAAACTACTTTACCTAAGCCTGACAAAGAGTGACTTGGAATTCAGTGATGAATTCTGCTTACAAAGCAAAGAGACAACAACGGGGAAGAATATGTCTCAGCTTATGCCAACAGATCCATGGCAGTCTGGGAAGAGACAGTCTTCCAGAAGTGCCCCAGGCGACCATTGTGTTACGACAGTCACAAGATGACATTCGGGGGGTGTGGACACATTCGAAAATGGATTTAGAGGAAGGCATTCAAACCTTAGACAACCATCACCCGAAGTAAAAGACATAGCAGTCAAAGAGATAATTGACATTCTGGACACCACCAATTTTGAAATTGGTATTAGAAAATGAGGGCCATAAATTCGCTATCAAAGTCTTTTGGAAACAACAGACACCCACACCCCCTTGTGCACTACAAACCAACATCTAAAACACACATTCTGAGGCAGAGTAAAATCACAACGGACTCACTTTCATCATATTTGCATCAAGTGGGAGGACCTCGACCAATCAACTTCACCGCATCATTCGGACTTCACAACATCACCGTGGACTTCACAACATGAGCAACACGTCACACAGACAAAGGAGCTCAACTCTCCGTTCAACGGCAACATCATCTCACCCAGTTCAGGACATTCCCTGTGTTCCTCCCATTGCCCTCCCCACTTCCTCTGCCACCTGCAGTAACTTGCTTGCTCCCATTTTGGGCCGAATCACGAAAATTCGACCTGAATCCTTCACTGTTTCTCACTCCACAGGTGCCTCCTGACCTGCTGAGTTTTGCCAGCAGTTTCAGGTTTTATTGCAGACCAGCGGAGATTTATCCCGGGATGTGGAAACATTCCGCGCTGCCTGCGAATAATGAAAGTGGACGGATATGAACCTTGAGCGTGTCATGTGCAGTTGAGCGACAACCCCGGTCTCAAACCCGGGCGGGAGCATCAACGGCTGATCAACGGCAGTCCCTTAAAGGGAAAGTAAGTCCTTGACAGCAGGTTAGTTTCTCTCAGTGCTATAACAGCTGAGAGACGCAGGGACACCCATCCTGGGTTACTTCACGGTGTATTTCACAGATGACCATTGGTGTGTTACTCCTCTCTGCCCACACACCCAGAATGTACACTGTAAACTCACACCGTCACTTCTCACCTGACTTTGGCGGCTGGTTTACACATCACACTGCAACAGCTTCAACAGTCAAAATACAACACGACAACTCTGCCTGAGATCACAGTTTGAATGAAGGCACGGGGTTAAAATGAAAGCAACAGCAGGATTGAGCAGATCTCACCCACAGAATAATGCAGCAGTGTAACAGAAATTAATGCGGCCCAGGTCCATCAGCAGCACCGACAGAGTTAACAGAGATGAACAGGGTGAGGACCTGTGTGTAACTACGCACCAGGAACACCCACAGTTGCCAGAAGTGGATAGTAAATGTCCAGGACATGTCCAAGTATCCGGGCTCCCATGTTCATGGAGAAGTGGTGATTTCTCTGTTGATGAAACATGCCAGGCCCGTTGCCAATCCAGTGATGAGATGTTCACGGCAGCTCTTGTTATAAGAGGAAAGAACTCTCCAGCGGCACCAGTTTCCTGATCCTTGACGTTAGTTACACTCACTGAACAACCAGGTTACACCAGCTGCTCCCAGGTTAACGCTGCTGTGGGAATTCCAGACTTAAAGTGACATGCCAAACATCAGAATGTAATCTTTGGCAGAGAGCACCAGGTAAAATGTACAGGGGTTGTGCCACCGTAGGAAGGGATTACTAAGGATGCCAGGGCTTCACTATTTGGGGCCGACACTGTTTCTGACTGTGTCCTTCTCTGTCCACACCGGGCTCTGAGGTCTGCAGTGACTGAGACTGGATGAACCCATTCCAGTGCTGCAAGTGTGAGAATGTGTAACCGGGGACGGAGGTTGGAACAAAGTTGAACGTCGAATGAGGACAGGTGCAGGGAAATCCCACATCACGTGATCATCTTCTCACAGCGAGGGAAAGACGGCTGCCGCCCTAACCGGGCCTGGTCCCTGTGTGACTCCAGTTCACCTGTGTTGTTGTCCCTGCAGTGCCCGTGTCAGACTGTTGGTTGAACCGATGCCCGAGGAGAGAAAAGGACCCCGATACACAAGGCTGTTGGGAATGTCGGACACAGGGGTGTTCGCGGGCAATGGGTGTGGGTAAGGGTCTGGGGGGACGTCTGTATGGGCGGTTCCTGGTCTCACCTGTGTGAGAGGTGTTTTACCTGGGGCACTAAGCCCCGGGTTCAGTGAGGAGGACAGAGAGTGACAGGAATATGTGCTGCTGACCTGTGCTGCTCTGAGCCCTGAATGAACCCGAACGGTCCCAGCAGATTTATAAATTCATCCATTCATAAACGTGAACAGGACGGAAACAAGTCCTCCAGCACAACATGTCCGTGCTGACTAAGGTGGCCATGTGCACCAATTCAATTTCACTGCATAGGGTCCATGTTCCCCAAAAACGTTCATCTCCCCGTCCCTGTCCATGTGTTCGCTTCAACCGTGTCATTTTATCTGCCCTTTACCACCTCCTCTGGCAGCTCGTTTCATTTACCCATTGACCCACCACTCTCTGTGTGGAACCCTCATCCCTCAGATTCCCTGTGAACGTTTCCCCTCTTCCCTTCACTCTATCCCTCCACGTTTAGACTCTCCCACTCTGGGGAGAAGATTGTCAATCTGCCCCTCATAATTTTACAAACCCCTGTCAGGTCAACCTCAGCTGCCTTCACTCCAGGGAAACAGCCCCAGCCGATCCAATCCCTCAAACCCTCCAGTCCAGTCAACATCCTTGTGAAGCTTTTCTGCACCCTCCCCATTTTAATCACATCCTTCCTACAGCATCGGTCTGCAGCTTCGCACAACACTTCGCACCAACACCTTGCAGAACTGGAACATGAGGTCCCACCTCCGGTACTGACTGCCTCTGTCGATGAAGGCAAGCATGTCATGTGCCTTCTTCAACACCCCGTCTACCTGTGTTGCCACCTGCGGGGAACTATGTCCTTACACCTCTTGGTCTCTCTGTTCCACAACAGCAGCCGGAGCACTGCCATTCACCATGGATGTCCCGGCATGCTTTCAATTCCCAAAAGATGCATCACTTCACATGTGTCTGATTTAAATTCCACCTGCCATTCCTTTCCCCACTTTACCAGTTGATCAGTATCCTGTTGTAACTTTAGACAACATACCGCACTGTCCATGACACTGTCGTCCCGAAATCAATTTTCCCTTTCCGTCCTCTGTAAATACCACAGTCCCACAAGGTCGATTCGAACAAATACCTTTATTAGCAGTGCACCGCTAGGAGAATTCTCTTCAGCACTCACTGAGAGTCCCTTCCCGATTTCTCCCCAAACAAAGGGCAGACAGACATTTATACAGGAATTGTCACGCACATGCCATGCAAACGGCGCCGCGAGTTTGGGTCAAGCTATAGAGATCCTGAGACAGCTATCACACCTTTTGTCTTAGTGTAATTGAGTTATAATCAAGGCTTTCAAAGGCAGGTGTCACTCTTCATTGTTCAGACCAAGTCTTCACCTCGATGTTAATTACACTCAGTATGGCCACAGTCTGACATATCGGAATGGTTCGTTACCCGAAACAAAGGCAGTTAACATACTTAACATTCCAACCTAACTAGTGTGTCAGCAGCTAAAGAAGTATAAATGCATATATATACATATTTTGTTTACCAGTTATAGGTATGGTTGCATTTCTTAACCCTTCACTTCCTCATTCCCTCCTTTTTATCATTTCATGATAAACTAGAGCGGAGCTGAGAACGGGGCCAAAAGCATATTAATAAGGACCTTGCAACAGGTATTTTGACAAGCCAGCACCACACAGCATACTATTATAATCACGATTAGTCCCACAGCTCCATGCAGCAGGTATGATGCCCACGACCCTCGTAGTATCCACCCCAACCAACTTGTCCCTCCTGTAAATCCCTGTCTGAAGCTATCTACTTGCGTCTGAATGTCCTGAATGACATGGGAGATGTTGTAGGACTCGTCTCTGACGTTGGTGATACATTTGTCCCTAACTATAGCACATACTCCTCCTTGCTGAGCCAACAGGTAGTCCACAGCATACCGGGTCTGCTGGGCATAAAGTAGAAGCTCTGCCAGTTCCCGGTTAACCGCCTTCAGGCCCTCCATAGTCCTGTTTCCCAGTGCAGCCAGTCCACAAATAAGATAGTTCCGGTTGTTTGCGGCTATCGTTCCTGCCGTACCCCCCAGAGAGAGAAAGTACTCAGGAATCCATAACCTAACGATGCTATGGGAGATCCCAATGACATCGGATCCCTCCAATCCTCACAGAACTCCTCACTAACTGACCGCACAACAAGTCTTCGTCGGATACGAGCCTTCTGGAGGCAGGGGACAGTGACCGGCCCGATCGTTCCTATTGCAAACCAGGCTGGCAGAGTGGGGGTGGCTGTGGTGTAAGTGCCATTAAAGAGGAACACATACCCTTCCATAGCTCGGTAGCAGGTTACATTACCCGATTGCCGTGGACTGGGCATTTGAGAATACCAAGAGATCCCAGCAACATTTCCCCCATGCTCCCTGAGGTAACTCTCCCTGGTTAGCCATTCTAAGGAGACATTAGACAATCTCACGTGGGTCCCGTTCCCTTCTCCACAAACCCATCGCTCTCCTGCAAGTAACGTAGCACACCTGGTGGCAGCGCACTCACAGCTAAACCATCCCCCTTTAAAACCGCAATTCCTCTCTGTACAGGTAGTGGTGGCACATGCTATCGTATGCTGTACAATTGCTAGCCCAGAACCCCACCCTGTGCCGGTGAAGCAGTGGGAGAAGGACTGGTGGTGGGCTGTACTATTAGGTCCTGTTACTGTTCCCTGCAAGCATTTACCCTGCAGCACCCTCCTGTAAGTTCCCATCTGTCCAACACACTTTGTTTTTGAAAATTCATACTTTAAGAGGACACTGTTGCTCCGGCTTGGCGTGGCTAAAAGAAGGCCTTCCACTGACTCTGCCAAGGGGTAACAAACGGTGCGATTCCCATGCGGCTGCATATGTATTTTGTTTAACAAATTATCCTCTGACGCCCACACAAGAGTACTAGTAATGGTGAGGAGTCCGAATTTAAAAAGTTTACAGTCGCTCAGATGAATCCAACGTTCCTGGCATTTTACTTTCACGGCTTTCGGTGTTTGGAGTAGTATCTGGAAGGGGCCTTTCCACTGAGGTCCCAGTTTATGGCGCTCCCAATCCCGTATCAGTACCGAGTCTCCGATTACCAGGTCAGGCAATTCCGTGTTCTGCCCTTCAGGTGGTTTAAGGGCACTCTCCACCTGCGAATGAAGAAATGAAGGTTAGTTTATTCTTGGGTGCTGTTAGCTCTCTCTACTACACCTGTTGCTTGAGGGTGGTAGGTGCAGTGGAACTGCAGTTCGATATGCTGTGCCTCGCAAAATTCCTTATTTATTTTGCCTTGAAGTGGGGGCCATTGTCAGAACTTATCCGTCGGGGTACCCCAACCCTTGGTTAAGCTTCTGTGAGCAATAACTTTACCACATTTGTGGCCTTATTGTTGGTGGTTGGAAAAGCTTCAATCCATTTACTAAATACATCAACAATAATAAGACAGTACTTGTCACAATGTATACGCGGTAATTCAATAAAGTCGAGTTGTATGCATTCAAAAGGACCACCTGGCAAGGGGGTTTTGCCGGGGGTGCACTTCACCCCTTTCCCAGCATTGGTTTGTTGGCATATCAAACATGACCGTATTTTGCCTTGTGCTGCTTCCTCCAATCTGGGGTGCCACCAGGTACGTAGTAAAATGTTACATATTCCCTCCTTGCCAAGGTGGGTGTCAGAATTTAGGCAGTCAATAAGCATCGGTAACAAAGAATCAGCTATACATACTTGACCGGCTGGAGTAACCAAGAGGCCGTGTAGCGCAGAGTGCGTACACCCATGCGCCTTCCACATTTGTTTTTCTGAGTCAGGGGCGTCCCCCTGTAAGTGCTGCACAGTGACCATGTCTGGGGTGCTCGGCGTTGCTGTCTTTGGCTTGCAAACAACTGCTTGTCTTTTCCTTGTGGAAACGATTCTAGACCCCTGGCGTGCTGCCAATTTCGCTTCTGTATCTGCCTGTTATTGCCCTGGGTTATTAGGGAGGCATCTGAAAGGTGAGCGGAGCATTCAATGATGGCCAAATTGTTTGGGAGGAGGATGGCTTGGAAAAAGTTCTTTACATAAGCCGCATTCTGTATGGGGCTACCTGTAGAGGTCAGAAATCCCCTGTGTGCCCAGAGTTGGCCAAAATCATGGGCAACTCCAAAAGCATAGCGGGAGTCAGTGAAGATGTTAGCTACTTTGTCCTTGGCTAAAATGCAAGTTCGGTTCAGGGCAAAGAGTTCTGCTTTTTGGGCAGAGACTGGGGGCTGCAGAGATGCAGATTCCACACTCTGGGAGTCGTTTACCACGGCATAGCCGCTAAGGCGGGTGCCCTGTTCAGAAATGTAGGATATACCGTCGACGTACAGGTTTAAGTCAGCTGACTGGATGGCCTTATCTGAAAGGTCCGGACGGGGTGCAATTAAAAAGTGTTTACGCATTAGACAGTCATGAGGTTGGTCCGCAAGATCCTCAGGTGGGGCCTCTGGGAAGGTGGCAGGATTAATGGTCGTACAGTAGGCAAAAATGAGGAGTGGGTTATTCAGGAGTGCTACCTCGTATCTGTTCAAGCGGGCCTGGGTAAGGTGTTGCGTCTGGTGAGAAGTTAAGAGTGCCGTTACGCTATGGGAGGAATAAACCATCACTGCCTGTTGCAGGGTTATATTGGAGGCGGCTGTTACGACGGAATAAATGGCTGGAAGCATTTGTGAGCATAGTGGAAGTCCCCTTGCAACTGGGTCCAGCCGAGTGGAGTAGTATGCCACCGGTCTTTTCCTATCCCCATGGGTTTGAGTAAGGATGGCTGTAGCGCAGTCCTCTAGGACATTCACGAAGAGCTGAAATGGGCGATTATACAAAGGGCGTCCCAGGGCCGGAGCGCTGGCAAGGGCCTGTTTGAGGCTATCAAAGTCTCCCTTTGTTCCTTGGTAAGTTCAAAGGGTCCCACGGACTGGCTTGAGACCAAGGGTGTGAGGTGCTTAGTAAGGAGCGCCACGTTAGGTAGCTACCGTCTGCAGAAATTTACTAACCCTAAGAAGATACGCATACTCTTTGGGGTAGTAGGCGGTGGGATGGCAATGATGGGTGCAATACGTTCGGGAGTGAGCCGCCGCTCGGTAGCACTTAAGAGGGTGCCCAGAAATTTCACCTGGTGCTGCGTTTGTTTTACTTTCTGTGGAGGTATTACGTATCCCCAAGAGTGGAGCGCGTTAAGTAGTCTATTCGTGTCCGCGATGTTGGCGGGCTCCGAGGGGCTTGCTAGTAAAAGGTCATCTACATACTGGACAGTGGATTTATCAGAAAGGTGCAACTCTTGGAGTTGATTATGTAAAACTTGGGAGAAAATAGTCGGGGAGTGTACAAATCCTTGCGTGAGGCGCGTCCAAGTGTATTGCTGACCTTGTAAGGTAAAAGCAAACAGGTACTGCGAGTCGGGAGAGAGGGGAATTGCGAAAAATGCATGCTGCAAATCCACCATGGTAAAAACGCAAGAGTCGGCGGGTATACTGCTGAGAATGGTAGCTGGATTCGGGACCACGGGACCCAGTGGCTCCACTACCTCGTTGACCTTACATAGGTCTTGTACAAGGTACCACTCTGTTCGTCCCGGTTTGGGGACGGGTAAAATGGGGGTGTTACAAGGTGATTGGCAAAGAACCAGGATGCCCTGATTGCAGAATGAATCTATTAACTGAGTTATTCCGTCGACTGACTTTCTCCGAAGGGGACACTGTGGGACGGAAGGCCGTTGCGCTCCCGGTCTTACACGGATCTGGACTGGGGTCACTGTGGTGTATCTTACCTCGGACTTCGATGCGGCCCATAAATCGGGGGTGGAATCATCCGAAGGGAATCGATGGGGCCGGTGATGGTGTAAACAGCCCGTCACCGAGAAAGGGACGAGGTAATAAGTCAGGGTCCCCCCTGGAAGAGCCTGAGGAACACCGAAAAGGCTTTTGTCTGCCTGTACCTCAAGCCGGTGGGCTAGGAATCCCATTTCCTTTGGTCTATGTCCCTCGTTAACGGACAGGGCAATGTGAGGGGACATCAAGCCTGACTGATTCCACAATTCAATAGGCACTTGGACTAGAAGTGCTGCCCCCTCCTTTCCCACTACTTCCCCTAAAATAGTGACGGCCACTATGCTACCCAGGAGAGGAGCATACAACCCTTCTAGTTCCCTTGAGGCCCCAGTGGGGTCGTAAGCTAGCGTCACATGCGGGTCAGTGGTTTCAAAGGGTGGGTCAAAATCGCTGCTCGTGAAGTTCACCGTCCACTACCGAGGAGACTGGTGAATCCAGAGGATCCTATGGTTTTTAGGACCAGTAATGGTAATACCGTCATCCAAGCATTGTATTTTGAGTTGGAAGGAGCAGAGCAGGTCCCTCCCGGCTAGGCTAACTCCCAGGCTTGTGGTTACCGCAAACTGGATCAGGCAGTCCCGATCTTCAAATTTAACCTGTAAGGGTTCAGTTAAGGGGTAGGATCTTTCCTGTCCCTCCAGTCCGCTCAATGGAACTGAAGCAGTGGACAGTTTAAAATCATGCTGGGTTAATACAAGGGGCTTCAAAGGTCGAAGTATTTGCTCCCGTGTCTATCACAAAGGGAATCGGCTTTCCTTCAACTAAGAAATTGATGACGGGTTTATATTCCGGGTTATCGCTGAGGGCAGGGTACATGGAGAGGCTACTCTCCACGTCTAGGCAGGCAGAAAACGGGTTGTTGGTTGAAAAAGGTTGTCCTCTACCAGGGGGTCTGGTCTGCCGATGACGGTAGTGGGGGCAGTCCCTCCGCCAATTGTTAGGTGCCCCACAAAGGTAGCATCCCGTCGGCCTGGCACTCGCCGGTGTGGGTTTTTGGGGTCCCCTGGGTCCAAGGTAATTACGAGAGGGTGGTGGTTGTGGCCCACAAGGGGGTCGGTACAGCGGGTATCCTTTACCGAACCTGTCAACCCCTTCTGGAACGCAAAATTGCCGCTCCATTTGATAGCCCGTATTGTCGGAGTAGGAAGGTTTGGGCTGAGGGGGTCTCTGTACCATTTCCTGTTTTGCCTTTGTGGCTTTCGACTCGCGCCCGTTCCTCCAGAAATGGACTAGCACCCTCCTCATGGTTTGTCGTGTGTGGTCAGGCCAGTTCATGTCATTAGTGCGGAAGCTGAGGCCACTCCCGCAGGTATGCATTGTAATAGGAGGGCGTTAATCTGGGGGGAGGCATTGCCTCTGTTGAAGGCATCGAGCCCGCATAGGTACCGTGAAGTGAACAGAAACGGTCCCACAAGTCTGGGCCGTCCTCACCTTGTTTCGGTCGGCATTCTAAAACTTTAGTTATATCAATAGGCTGTTGGAGGGTTTTACGAAGGGCAGTTCTAATAGTGGCCACCTGGTCCTGAGGCCGGAGGGCCGCCTGAAAGGCTGCCCTGTCAGCATAGTTCCCCAGGTGTTGTTTCCACTGTGCCACATCATTAGTCGTAAGGGCCATGCAACAAAGACTGAAAAGGTCTTGGGGGGAGGCCTGGTCCATCTGAATTGTTCCAATCACATAATCTATGAAATCCTCCGGGTTGGTCTTACGGTTGGGCGCCTGACTAATGATTAAGCACATCTCTTGAGGCTTCCAAGGGGTGTAAATTTGGATTGTAGGATTAGCGCTGTCTTGGGCTGGATTAGGATTGGGAATACTCCTGTTGAGGAATTGTTTCTTAACTTTGGCTCCCTTAACCTCTTTCAACATGGTTGGTAGGCTGGGATCTGTAGGGTCGCCATAATCAGTAGTAGAATCAGAGTCGGTGTCCATCTGAAAATTTATTGAAGGACTGTCCCTTGCCAAAAAGCTTCGTCGTTTGTCTGTGGCCTTAGAGCCACCCGTCTGTGGGCTTTACCTTCGACTAAGCCGCATCCTGGTTCGGGACGGAATCGGGTCATGGACGTGTCCCGAGGTCGGGGCTTGGCTAGCAGTCGCTGGTGGTAAGGGCGGGACTGCTGGTGGGCTAGTCGCATTATATGGGGGCGGCAATGAAACGGGGTTGTAGGTAGGGGCTGTGGGTCGGACCATCCATTCCTCCTCCTCTTCGTCCGTATCATTACTTTGGAACAACAGGGGCACGCCAGACATGTCGGGAGGTACCTCCACTTTATCCCTACTACTTTTATTTTTTATTTCTGCTTTTCTCCTTATACACCTCATTTACCTCTTCTCTCTCCCTTCTGCTCTTCTCAGCATCGTGGTCTCCGCACTGAGACTTCAGGACTTCCCAACTCTTAGGATTTTTCCTGTTCATCACACACACTAATTCCCCTTCTGCACACATTATGTTCCCAGCTAGCCTGCTTAGATTTATTTGTTAGGTCTTCGGCCGTTTTTCACCGTGGACATTAATATTTTCCATTTTCCCCCTGTATTCCGCTCCCAAATTGCCTTTTCTGCCTTTAGGCATTTATCTACGTCCCACGTTCCCCACAATGGCCATATTTCGTTTCCCAATTTCTTATTAGGTCATGCCGATAATTTACGGAAGTTACTCTCGTTCTTCGGATCGCCTCTACATAACTTAGATAGTGGGGTATTGGACCCAGACTTATCGATAGTTTGTCCCATTTTGTATTCTACTCTATCGGACGGTATAAATCGCTGCGATTACCTATAATATCGGTCTCTTTCCTTCACCCACTTCAGGTTCCTGACCTCCCCGTGGGTCTAAGGCAGGGTGGTAGTACCGGAGAACCAATCTCAGAACCTAGAGCTCAAAACCTTGAAATTCACAATTTAAAATCCCAAACCCGAAACTGGGGACTCGAACCCCGATCAGAACTTAACTTAACTTAACTTAACTTAACTTAACTTAACTTAACTTAACTTAACTTAACTTAACTTAACTGAACTTAACTGAACTGAACTGAACTTAACTTAACTTAACTTACTTAACTTAACTTAACTTAACTTAACTTAACTTAACTTAACTTAACTTAACTTAACTGTGGACTAGAAACCCAAACAGAACTTAACTCAACTGGGGACTCGCACCCCTCCTTACCTGTGGCACTCGGACAGGTTCTTGAGGAGTCCGTCAGAGGATTGTCGGTAAGCGAATGGATCGATCAGGTGTCCGACTCCCTGAGAGGGATCAAGGTGAATCTTACCTTGTGGGCCCGTCCGTCTCAGGTGGCCGTTATCCCCGTCGGTCGCTCACGCCGCTTCCGAAACCTCGTCTTGGACTCCTGGCTGGCTCGCCAAATTGTCGTCCCGAAATCAATTTTCCCCTTCTGTCCGCTGTAAGTATCACAGTGCCACGAGGTGAATTCGAACAAATACCTTTATTAGCAGTGCACCCCTGGGAGAATTCTCTTCAGCACTCACTGAGAGACGCTTCCCGAGTTCTCCCCGAAAAGAGGGCAGACAGACATTTATACAGGAATTGTCAGGCACATCCCACGCAAACGACGTCGAGAGTTTCGGTCAAGCTATAGAGATCCCGAGACAGTTATCACACCTCTTGTCTTAGCATAATTGAGTTATAATCAATGCTTTCAAAGGCACGTATCACCCTTCATTGTTCAGACCAAGCCTCCACCTCGATGTTTTTTCCACCCAGTATATCCACCGTCTGACATATCGGAATGGTCCGTTACCCAAAACAAAGGCAGTTAACTTACTTAACATTCCAACCTAACCAGTGGGTCAGCAGCTTGCTAGTCCTTGCTAAAGAAGTATAAGTACATATATATACATATTTTCTTTACCAGTTATAGGCATGGTTGCAATTCTTAACCCTTCACTTCCTCAACGGGAGGATAACAATTGTCGAATTAACTGTTGCTGTGATTCTCACAGCAACATGTCCGTGTCAGACAGCTCAGGAATAGCGAGTTATCAAGGGTTCCAGTGTTCCTGCCTGTCGGGGGTGTGAGATCATTCGCTTAAGCTCGCAGGACACTTGTGTGTATTCCTGTGTAGTAATGGGGTAACTGTGGTCATATATCCTGCTCATCTTCACCAAGCCTGAATTGTATTTCTCTGAACTTATTCTGCGTCTGTCGTTTGTTGCTGAAAGTGACGTAAACATTGCAAATCCAGTTGCGTGCCTTCGGCGTCGTCAACCGTCAGTGGAACTGACTAGTTACAATAGAGCATGCACACTGCATGAAATTGAGGTACAATGCCCGTGTGTGCCTCTCCTGCACTCCATGGACTTCTGCCGAAGGTAGGCAAACTTCTTGGAATTGGATTGCAGTCTGATGTGAAAGACAGCAAGATCTTTGAAATGAATTTAGAATTAGTCCATATAAAACTTTTAGAGGTACTACATATTGCAAAAAACCTGAGGCGTGGTGATGTTTAATGTGTAAAAAATGTGCTCTACCACATGATTATCGCTTGTTGCTGTCGTCATGTCACGTAACAAGAAGTGGATTAATCGCGTGAATCCGTCAGCTGTGTGTTTGTTTCGCATGACGAAAACTAAACCATGGACCAGTACAGCATCTGAGGCAGTTAAACTATCTTTAAAATGCGTGAGTTGATAACTCGACATAAGAAGTGACTGGAACGAGAAGGAAATGTTTGGGAAGGACCGAATAAGGGCACCGTGCGGATGAGGAAGGATGAGGAAATTTTACGGATGCAATGCAGTGAGTGAGAGCCGGATGCGGCTCCACACTGATGGCTGGAGGGGAGATAATTGGCGGAGGGGAGCTGGTCTTTTCCCTAGATTAGTAATTGCGTCAGAGGCGGAACTAAACAGAAAGCCTTATGCAAGGACATAGAAAATGAGAGCAGGCGTGTATTCAAGCCGGCACTGCCTTGATGTCATAGGGCAGCTCAACTTTACCCAGAGTTAAAATGCTCTGTCCGAACATCGGGAATCTTAACCTTTATCTCCCATGGCAGTCTGGGAGACCCATTATCAAATCCTGAGGATTTGGGGACGGTTAAGCTTGACAAAACATTTAATATCTCCTCTTTTACACGGACACTGCAATATCTTCTAAAATTTCATCGCCGCCCCCATGTACACAAATGTTATGTCCTTTCTGACAGCAGGAGAGAGTACGTTTTTTTAATACCATGACCCGGTCCTCTGGTTTGACAGCAGACTGTCATTTCAGTCCCTGCAGTCATCTACCTTTTCTCTGGTTAGGCTCATGCTCTTAATAAATTCATAAAATGCTTTAGGCAGCTCCTTAATCTTGTCTGCCAGCTACATTTCATGCCACACCCTGGCCCTACAAATCTATTTTTGGGTGCCCACTGCATTTACTGTCTTCCTCAAGGCTCTCCCCTGTTTTTGCAGCTTTATGCCTCCCATGTGATTCTTCCATTTGTATCCAAGCTTTCTATATGCCTTGACATCCCGGGACTTTTGGACGCCGGCGGTACCTTTCACTCTCATTGGAACACGTCAGAATTGAATTCTCAATTTTGAATTAGTCCCACATGTCCGATATTGACCTGATTTCAAGTAGCTTCTCCCAGTCTACATTTGACAGATCCACCCTTATAATATTGAAATCTACTTTCCCTCAATTCTGTACCTTTATTTTTCGACCATCCTTTCCCCCTTTCTTTCACTACAGTGAAAGGATCTAAACCTCGACATTTCCGAAAGGAAATTTATGACAAGATACAGGAGACTCGAGTATGTATCAAGAACGAGAGATGAGATGAACAGGTCTGTCAGTGGAAGATGCCTAGTGGTTCCGGCTGATTGGTCCTTTTGTACACTGAGGAATATTGACCTAGAGCCTGTCTAAAAACTACTCGTCGCCTTCGTTAAAATAAACCGTATGTTATAAGGGCGATTCAAATGTTGGTTTGGATGCGTTGATGTCTTTAGAGACAAGGAATACAGCAGATCTTCATTGTGTTAACTTTCACCCGCCAGCTACAATGGCTGGCAGCACTGTCACCACACGGAAGACAAAAGGGCGGCGTAATCCTCCCCTTTTACCACTTCAGATCTTCGATTTCACCGCAAAATTATGCTCCCTTAATTTTACTATTTAATGTGCTGAGTATAATGTAATGAATGAAATTTATTTGAGACGAACAATCATCTTGTAAATAATATTGATCCGACAAAACTGGAGATTACGCAGCTCAAAGTTCGTGACACAGAAACTGAACTTACAACCCTCCCTCTGACAGACTGAACAAACAATTGTTCTTAATATCCCTCGAGGAGCGAAATGTATTGGACGGAGATATTTTAAGTAATAATAGTTGTATGTCAGCATTGCTCAGTGAGTAGCATTTCTCTGGATCCTCTTCCCGTTACAGTTGTATGCAGGACATTGATCATTTCGCTGCAGAGTGCCGTAATGATGTGCATCATTTTGTTTTTTTTTTCTCTTATGTCTAAACCTGTATCAACAGAGAAGGACTCTTTTGCAACAAGAATGAAATAATCCTTGCCATTTTGAAGCTTCATAAAGGGTGTTCTAGTTTACTTATGGGATCCACGTTTCCATGACTTCCATTTGGCGTTAAATTAATCTTCCCCATACACCAGTCCAAGAGCCTCTGCATCCATGTGAAAAGTCTTTCTTTCCTCTTCGGCACTTTCCCCAGGTTATTTTAAATCCAGGGTTTCAGTTGTAAGATGTCTTTGGTGTGCCAGGAACTAACACGCTCTCCCAAATCCCCTTATTACTTCTGTCAATTCGTCCTTCAGCTCCAATACTAGACAATCTGGAAGACCGAATCGCTCAGCCGCTATCAAATTACTTCCTGTAGTTATACGCCCGTTGTAAATGCGGGTAAGTTGGCTGCAAGTTGTCCACGCATCAGTCACAGTGATCCAGCGTTGTCCCGTGATCTGCTTGGATCCAAGTAATATTCTTCCCAACGTGCGAGAACCAGAACTGGACCGCATCTGCACACGTCAGTGTCATTTCCAAATAGAATGGGGAGGGGAACAAAACACTAATTAAGTTGACAGTGCAATTGACTGTATATATTTTCATTTATGAAGATATTACACGAAAATACGCTTAATATATTTTGACCGCAACTTCTGGATTCCTGTTCCAATTCGAATTACGAATCTAAATTTCTCGAGTCTCATTAGTATTGAATATCTCTTATTTGTTCCCGTCGGAAAAAGTATTTGGCAATCAGAACACAAATATGGAACTATTTGCCGTGTCACCACTGGTATTTTATTGATGAACTCATTCAGGTAAGTTATATTGTACTTGCTTTAACAAATTCTTGCTGCTTCTTCCTTATTTTAGTTGTGATTCTCTCAGTCGGAAACAGTTGTCATTCTTTAAAAGGTGTATCGAGCAATTTCTCACCACCTAATCTTTGTCCTTCCCGTGCAAGATTTAGTTCTCTCCTCTTGTCGGGGTGGGCAGTGAAAGTTAATGATTAATCTCACATTTTATTAACCTTGAATTTCGCAGGTTGCATTTATTCATGCTTTCTGCATGTCGATGTGTAAGTAGATTACTGCTGATTTTCTAGTAACTTATTCCATACCATTGCTTTAAATTTGCTGTGAAATTTTGATTGAATGGAAAGTTTAGTGGGGAGATCGTACTCAGCACCTACGACCCGCCATTACTGTGCGGCCGTCCGGACCGCACATGCTCGGGGTCTCGATGCTTTGTGTGTTTCACGAGACAGAGCGGTCAGTGAGCGGCGACGCAGCCTCCAACTACGAACAATGAGACGCTGACCCGGACCTAATCGGACGGCTCCTGCTGACTGACGGCCTGTTCCACAGTCTCCAAATGCCTCCTCGAGAGATAAAACACAACTAATTTTGAAGATGAAACCGTGAAACTGAATTATCTTACGTAGTACTTAAACTCAGTGCGAGCAAACACACAGTGCAATTATCAATTCTGAGGGAGGGTAAGTGACCAGAAACGTGAGTTGGTTTCTCTTTCCACAGATGCTGCCTGACGACTTCCAGCATTTCCTGTTCTGTGTAGAACTGCGTAAATTTCGTTTGTCCACATACCCTTCAGCTCCATGCTCCATGCAAATCAGGCCCCCAACTCCATTCACATAAATGGGCTGCGCTGGATGCCCGAGCCAAGGCTGACGTAAACCTCGATGGGCCGATACAGGTGATGAAAGATCTCAACCCAACATGTCGACTGTTTTTTCCATCGTTTGATGCTGCCCGACCTGCTGAGTTCCTGCAGCATGTTGTGTGTGTTGTCCCAGAAGATACAGCCGCCCGCTCAGTTCCTTATAGAGCTGCCCGTAGGCGCAGTGCCGGAAGCTCACTTCCAGCTTATTTGGCGCCCTCCCGTGCACCTGAACTCGCCGATTGTTCTCCAAAAAAGCAGCGCGCTGAGGGCAGCAACACGGGGACCAGAACAGTTGATGATGTTGTGTCGGCTTGTGCCATCGAGACCGCAGTAAATCTGTGACGTTCCGCCACTCGGATCGACACATGCCTTGGATATGCATGATATTGATAAATACCCGGTACTTTTTGAGGAGTTGCACATACCGGATTTGACTCTTTCACCCCGTACCCCCCACCCCAGCTCACTACTAGTCTACACGCGGTGTCGATGAAGGGACACACGGTATTTGAAACTCTCGAGATTTACGTTGGAAATCCGCCTCTCCAAAGGCACACCAGGACAATGGAGAAAAGAATATAATTATCAGTTAATTTCTACTTTTGCTGTTATATGCTTGTTTCATACCTGAATATTCTGTGCTTTATCTACTTTTACATTCGGAATTTTAAAATAATATTTAGATTTAGACTGATCTGTTTCAGATTTTTAATCCGATTGTAAATTAAATACTTAAAACTGTTACGAGCCAGGTTGCTACTTGATGAGGGTCCCTTTAAGGCACCTGAACGGTAGTGCATGTGGCATTGTCTGATTACTGTGAGTGGGAGCGGAGTACTTCTATAACTGGAATGCTACAAGTGTCTGAAGGCGGATTCATTGGAGTGCTGGCAACTGCAGACGTGTCTGAAGGCTGATTTCCGAACTCGGCCACAGACTGATAACGAGGGAGAGAGAGAGAGAGAGAGAGAGAGAGAGAGAGAGAGAGAGAGAGAGAGAGAGAGAGAGAGAGAGAGAGAGAGAGAGAGAGAGAGAGAGAGAGAGAGAGAGATATGAGGGTTGCTAACATAGTCTCTGTATCGATGGTTGATGGACAATTGTTGTGACTGTCACTTTACAATACATGCATGGATTGTTGGAGCAATTTGTGGAGTCCACTTTGTCACTAACCGGTACGCGGAATCAGGTATATTTGTGGGCTGCCACGTATTGAGTGCCGTCGGAGTGACAGACATTTCTGAACGAAGCATCGGAGATCTTCGGCGATTGCGGCGTCGTATTTTTTCCATCGTGGGACTTGTGGAATTCGTTAAATCCTTCTCTCTACATTCTAACGTGGTTTTCAGAATCCTTTGCTCATCGTTTTGCTTCATGACCTTGCTGAACTGAACTGTGCGTTGCCATCATAAAACATTGAGAATTGTTCCTTGACGGCTGGTTTGTGAACTAGCCACACACACACTTCAGTTTATTTTTGTCAATGTCTAATATCTAACGTTTATTTTTTCTCTTATTATTACAAGTAGTTATTAATAAATAGATTCTAACATTTAAACCTTGCTCTTTGTGTTTCGATTGCTGCTGGTACGCAACAAAACATTAGAAAAATCGCATCTGATTTGATAAAAGGCAAAGCACCCTCTCCGCCTGTAAGGTCTGCCAATCGGTGTCTAGACGTTCTCTGTGGATATTTCAACAGTTCACCTCCTGTAGTTCACCCACACCCGCTCTCTCGTGTACGGAGTGCCAGTCTGATCAATACTCATTTAAGGAAAGTGCAGGTGGGCTGGTCCGTGGGCAAAGGTTTGCAAATATGCCAAAAGACATCATGTTTTACCATGCGGATCAAATCTCGCCGATGCCTCTTGAACAAAGCCTCAGTTCCCCACTCTAACAATGGCACATTTTAACAATGGCCGCTCGAAAGCGCTTCAAAATCTGGCATCTGGGGTATAGGTTTTGGTTATTCAGATGCTTCTTGAGTTCGAGTTTGAGCTGGTGGAGAGGGTCGATTCGTATCCAACTGCGTGTTATGTGGAAGAACATTCATAAGCAAAATTTAATATCCTATTAGCTGATGTCGGATGCATGAATCAATTTGCAGCTGTTTCTCTATCCACAGATGATGACTGTCCTGCTGTGTTTTACGGCATTTTCTGGTTTTATTTCAGATTTCTAGGATCTGGCGTTTCTGCAATGTTCTGAAACTCATACAACACAGACACTGGCCCTTCGGTCCACATTTCCATGCGGCCCATTTCAATTTAACATCATTCTTTGTTAACCACGGATTGTGGTACTTTATGATGGAATCCGTTTTCATCGGGATACAATCTTGCTGAGTATTATAGACCAGCTGTTTGCCATTGTGCCTCTTGCCCCGTTTCTTAGTTTGTATACCCATGTACCTGAGCTAACTCACTTATGCCATTTCTATTTGCCCTCACTGAAACTGAAGAGACTGGTTATGAACCTATAGTGTTCAACCTTTAACTACATTTAGAATTTCATAATATTTTGGTCACTGACTCCTTGGTCCAGATTTTCGTCCAGAAGATTCTTTATTAATCCTTCCTCATTACCTACATCCAAATGTAAAATGGCCCTTATATGCTCCGCAATATATTGCTCTAAACAGGAATCACTGACACATTCCACAAATTGTTTTTTCTGGGAGATCTTTGCAAGTTTGATTTGTCCAATCAATATGTAGATTAAAATATCCCACAATCATTTTACTTCCCCTCAAGCATACCCTTGATATTCCGTATTTATCCTCTGACCTATGATAGGTTGCATTTTGTGGGTGTATAGATTACACATACCCGTGTCTTCCTTGCCCTGCTGTTCATTGTTTCAGCCCAGTTCCGTTTCATCTTATTATCCAATGCCTGCGTACCACGAGTCGTCACTGTAGTGGTCCCGTCCTTGATTAACAGCCACGCGCCTCTGTTCCCTTTTGTCCTGAATCAGTGCACCTTCCTGCTCTCACCCCATTCCAGATTCCCACCTCAAACTAGGACATCTACTAACATGTACAAATGACTATTCACCCTGAGAGACTCAGTATATCAACACATCTCTCTGTCGATTTTAAACTGTGAAATATCTCTCCTCACTCCTTCTTCGTTCCGTTATGATCTACACCACGTTATTTTGCACTACCCGCTGTAACATTAAGTCATACAACACTGAAGCAGGCCGTTCTGTCCATCATAACCAAACAGACCACAAAGTACTAAAAATTTATTAATCACATTCATCAACACTTGACCATAGCCTTCCCTGCCTCACCAATTCAAATGCTAGTCCAAATAATTATCGACGTAGTGAATGTACCTGCTTTCACAAGTCCCTCCGGTAGTTTTTTGCCACATACCATCCTCCTTCTTGGTAAAGATGTTGTTCCTCATAGAATCTCCAACTCTCCCCCCCCCCCCCCCCCCACCCACGGTATCGCAACTGTATATTTCTGTCATTTCGGCTGTTTTTCCTTTCGACTGGTCAAGTCGGTCTGTCCTGTAGCACCGTCTCCGCTCCATAAATAAGTCTAACTGACAGTCGACCACGAATTTCCCTATCACTGCTGACCTTTGACTTCTTATGTCTGGGTCCACGTTGCTAATCTCCACGAGTACTGAACGACGTCACCATTATTTACCAAGTGATCCCTTGCGCGGTAGAAGAGAAACGGGATAAAAATTGAGCAGTGGAAAGGAATAACAGAGCCAACGTGTGTGTGTGTGTGTGTGTGTGTGTGTGTGTGTGTGTGTGTGTGTGTGTGTGTGTGTGTGTGTGTGGTGCATAAATTCATCAATTCGCCGATGGAAGTCCAATGTTGATTTCTATCTTGGGAAAATCCTGAATGCACAGATTGAGATGGCATTAGAAAGACAAATCTTCAATAAAAAATTACGGCTCGGATAGAATGGGTCTGATCCGATCCATTTTACAGCAATAGTTTGAAAGCCAGCAAAGGATGTAAGTACGGATCCGTATCTGTCAATGACGTAATTCTTAACATTTCCTTACAGGCTGAAGTCCCAAACTGCAAGCTAAGGGATGTTCACGGACCACTGGGATTGTGTGATCACGTGTTCCCAATGTCTTTCCCTGTTCTTCAGGAGACGAAACGAAACAGCCCCTTCGCCCCACTGACTCTGCTCCCACCAAGAAGCACCCATTTGCACCAATATAATGTTATTCTTTCACACTCCCATTCACTTCTTCCTCAAAAGAAAAGTCTGTGACCCACTTACACAGCACTCAAATTTTCTAACAGTCGGTTAACATATTAATTCGCACCTTATTTGCATGTGGAACACCCAGGTCAATCCCACCGGGTTGGAAGGAGGACAGTGAGCTGGCAGATTCATGCGGTAACAAAATCAATCAAGTTCCAGTGGGGCTTCGCGGTGAGATCAGTCTCACGTCCACTAACGTTCCTACTGCAGAATGAATTCAGCTGTGACATTTTTCCATGTGCTTGGTTCATTTTTATTTTATTCTCATCAATGCAGAAACTCCAACGGACATAACCGTATTCGCTCTTCCCCGCACTTTCACCAGCCCGCAGCCTGCGCCACGTAACCCAATAATAATTCGAACACACCGGGCACCGTGCGATGTTGAAACGGACAATGATTTGAAGGGTTAAAATTATTGATTTCATGTCAGTGCCAGTAATGTTATACTGGTTTGAGTCACACGGACGAGTATTTAAAATACGCTTATGTTTATCAAGCTAATATTTATCGGATTGTCATAATTCTGAAGTATCGGATCAAAGTTATGTTGAGAATGCATTTTCTCAGCGGATGCCTATATCCAGCGGTGACTGGGATGTGTATGACTATCATTCCTTCTTAACACTTGCAGATACAGATGTGAAAACTGAAAATGGATTCAGTTGACGGTTTTATTTAAATTCAGACCACGTTTGCACTGTTTCTACCCTTTGACTAATTTCACAATAAATTTCACAGGCTGCTTCACTGTCCTCCACAGCTCCACGCGGAACTTTCTCTGGGTCAGCACATAAAAACACGTGTTGGTGCAGGTGTTCAGAAGTTGCAGCAACATTCCGACCGACTCGATGACACTGCCTTCAGAGTACGGTGTTTTAAATATACGGTTAGACAAAATATAGAAAACCAGCGTGCTCCATAAAAGTATAAAACTACCGGATATACAGAAGAGTAGAACGATGGATTTTCTTCTGTTCTCCATTTCCGGATCCTTGTCGTCCTCTCCGGTTTTGGAGCCCCGGAGCACCCTGCCAGACAGTAAAATATATCTGGCGGTCAGCGAGTTCAACAACAGCAGCAGAAGGAAGGGGAGACAAGGAGATATTGTAAAGGCCATCAATTCAAAGGAAGCCCATGATGGAGAAATTAAAAATGTTTGTTTCAAGGCACAACCTCGGGGTAGGTTGTATATAACGTATTCAGGTCTGTATACAAAGTACCAAGGAACGCTTACTGAACAACTCAGCACAATTACCGTCCCGATAACAACACTCGCCATTCTCTCGGTGCAATATTTTAACTTCAGCTTCGCACAACACACAGCCACAAACCGATCGAAGGTGAAACCCACCGTGAACCAAACAGAGGCCACCGTGGCTGCATACAGCAGAACAAAATTAAGTGAGCACACAGGGGTGATGGTCAGGAATGAAAACGGGAAGTAAATTTCAACAATTACATTTAATATGACGTCAGTGATGACGACCAGGAGATCGGCCGCTGCCATTCCCACCAGGTAGCGAGTGATACATTTGGAGAGACCGCACTTTCCTCGGGACAGGATCACTATCGCCGCTAAGTTAACTGTAAGGGATAGAAAACAAGGAAACTTAATTTCGAAATTAACTGAGGTGCCATGTGCCAAAACATTTTGGATAACATTATCCAAGGTTTTCAAATTAAAACGTCATTGCGTTCATGGTATGTGGGAAAGATAGATAACGTTTGAAACTGTAAATATGAAAACACAAACATATCTGTCGCCAATGAAAAATGTACAAAGGAGAAAATATGAGGAGTCCTTCTGGGATGAACGACAAGAACTTTAAGTGAAATGATAAATGTGCCTTGAATGCAAATCAAAGAGAAAATCAATTTCATTGAATCAGACAAGCTCGGGGTGAAAATTATTGCGGTATAGTTCAGATAAAGAGATGGTTATGAAAGTGAAATCAGAAAGAAAAGCGTGTGACGATGGTGCAGTGGGGACCGGGCAGGGTGCATGTGCAGTGGGGATCAGGAAGGTTGAAGGTGCAGTGGGGACCGGGCAGGGTGAAGGTGCAGTGGGATAGAGGAAGAAAATGCATTTGAATCTGTACAGCTGGGCATCGCTGTTGGAATGACAGGATGAACGTCCATTGTGAAATGTACAGGGCGAATGAACCATAGCCCTGGGCAGGGGAATGTTGAAGTATGGACTATGCACGTTGCAGTTAAATAGAAAACAGCGTGGCATGGAGCTGCGTTGTGGAGTGGGCTGTCGGAAAGTGAAATGGATACTCGGAGGCAGGAAGTGTGGATTGGTCAGGCGGAAGTTTACATTCGGGATTATGCAGGATGATGGTGCAATGGGGACTGTGCTCTGTGAATCTGTAGTGAGGAAGTGGCGCAGTGAATTTGTAGAGGGGACTCTGCAGGTTCGAGGAGCAGCGGGGACCGGACAGGGTGAAGATGCAGTGGGCACTATGCACAGTGACGGTGAATTGCGGACTGGAGCATGTGAAAGTGCATTTGGACGTGGTCATCTTGACGTCATAGTTGCATTGGGGCAGGGGAATGTCCTGTGGGAATTGTACAAGTTGAAGGTGCCATGGGGACGGTGAATGTAAACGGTGTTTCACTCCCTCTTTTTACATACTTCTGCAAATCCCTCCCCTGATTTCAGACATTCTGCCATGGGAAACGTCTGGACTATTAGCGCATCGACCGAACGTAATGCACATCGAGATTAAGACTTCCTTCACACACTGTTCCACAGAAATTAATTTCACACCTTCTAATCATTTCTTATCATTCCCACTTTCCAAGCGGAGTAACAGGCGCAGATATCTCGTCTGCCCTCCCTCCACTGCAGTCGCATCATTGTTGTAATGTGGTGACCAAAACTCTACGTGATACTCAACCTGTGACAACCTGGTTTGTCAACCACTTCAAACATAACATCCCTATTTTGGTGTCACGTAGAAAAGCGCCCATATGCATTGAAAGATACCTCACTGATCGGCTCCACTACCTTTGAGGACCTGTTGGCACATAATCCATTTGACAGAATGATTTAAGTTCATGAAGAATAGTGTCGGAGACTCATGGACCACAGTCACAGACTCTTCGGCCCATATTAACATCAATTTTACTCAGATTCTACTTCTCATCTGCACTCATTGTGTAGCTTGGAACGGAAAAGTAGCCTCCAACTCACACATCTATGGGTGAGCGTGGAAACCTGAACAGTCGGGAGGAATGAACTCGCTCACAGCGAGAATCGTCAAACTCTGCACAGAGAGCATCCAAGGTCAGCAGCAAACCCCGATTGCTTGAACTGCGAAGCAGCACTCTACCAGCTGAAGCAATATACAGCCTATGGAGAAAGGAAATTCAGATTCTGACACTGAGCTCACTAATGAGATGTCACAAGCAACTCAAGTGTAGAACACGAATGAGCAAGAGCATAAATTAACATATTTCTCGCCAGCACCAACACTCCATATTTACAGTAAAATTAACGTGGTGAAGAATGTAGAAGTTTCCAATGAACTCTATCGGAAGATCTGAGGCAGGCAGAGGAGACAACAAGGATTCTCAGATGAAATCGGTGAAAATGGGGACTTTATCTCTAACCCTATGTTCCTGTGTGTGACACAAACCAACCCATCCAGTTCCTTTTCCTTCAACGTATTTCTCTTCCCGCTAAACGATGTTGACCAGTACGATCATCGACAGGCTCGGTGTCCCGCAGCTCAGAAACCCATTCCCAGCTAGAACATGTGTTGCCTTTCTCAACTGACTTTGGGTCACAGACCCGGGATTTCTCACCACACACCACTGTTTCAGCACCGACTCCCAAAAGGCGGCAGCGGTTCATCAACTCCTTTGCAGTCATCTGGTTTGAGGGTTCTGTAAACGCGGAGGTTGCCCTCACAGAGCAATTATGGGCATGAAACAAACACGGACTTGCGTCTCGGCCGTCACCCAAGTCTACGCCCCAATATAAAGATCTGATCTCAGATTCAGACAGATCTTGGACAACAATTGAAATGTACTCAGCCCAGACAATAATACGGCACCATCTCAGTGGATCATCGCCTAAAATGTACTCAAGCCAAGAACACCTGAGTTCAAACAATACCACAAGGTACAAATGGAGACGGAAGAATTATTCCATTCCTGGAGATGGAGGAACACAACAAGGAACCTGTGCGAAAATGGGAAAACAGGAAATGGATGCAAGAAATATGAAATAAAATGGAAAATTCCGGAGAAACTGGAAACACTGGAATATGCTGGTCAGGTCTCTGTAGGTCCGACTATAAAAAGTCACTCAGACCTCACAACGTTTTCCCTGACTTCACACCATTAGCAACACATTACACAGACGAAGGAACTCAACTCTCTGTTCAATGGAAACATCATCCAGGCATCCCCTTTTTTCCACCCATTTCCCTCCACACTTCCACTGCCACTTATTCTAACTTGCTTTCCCTCTGTCTCAGTACTGTTGAAGAGTTTTTGACCTGAAACCTTGCTCGCCTCTCTTTCCACAGTTGCTGTCTGACCTGACGAGTTTTTCCGACATTTTAGGGTTTTATTACAGACCAGCGGGATTTTTTTCCAGGGATGTGGATATATTCCACGCCGCCTGTGAATAAAGAAAGTGGATGGAAGTGAAACTCGAGCGTGTTTCGGACAACCGGGCGACAACGCCGACTCACACCCGGGCGAGAGATTTCACGGCTGATCTACAGTCCCTGAAAGAGAAAGGAAGTCATTGACAGCAGATTAGTTTCCCTCAGTGCTGTAACAGCCCGGAGACCCAGGGACATCCATCCTGGGTTATTTCACGGTGTATTTCACTGACTGGGACCACCAGCGTGTTCCTCCTCGCTGACCACACACCCAGAATGTCCACTGTAAACTCACACCGTCACTGCAGACTTGACTCTGGCGGTTGGTTTACATATCGCACTGTAATACCTTCAGGGGTCAAAATACAACAGGGTAACTCTGTTTGAGATCACATTTTGAATAAATTCATCAGAGTAACTTGCAAACAACAGCAGGATTGAGCATGTATCAACCACAGAATTACACAACAATGTAACTAGCCATTAATACGGCAGTCATCCATCACCAATACCTACAGAGTTAACAGAGATGAACAGGGTGAGTATCAGTGTGTAACTACGCACCGGGAACACCGACAGTTGCCAGAATTGGATAGTAAATGGCCTAGACTTTTCCAAGCAGCTGAGTTACCATGTTCGCGGAGAAGTGGTGATTCCTCTGTTGATGCCACATGCCAGGCTCGTTGCCATCCAGTGATGAGATGTTCAAGGCAGCTCTTATTATAGAGGAGATAAATCTCCAGCGGCTGCAGTCTCCCGATCAGTGAAGTTGCTTGCATTCAGTAAACAAACATGTTGCATCAGCTGTTACCAGAATAGCACTGCTGTGGGAATTACAGATTTAAAGTGAGATGCCAAACAGCAGAATATAATCTTTGGATATCGTGGCAGACTGCCCTGGGTAAAGTATACAGGCGCTGTGCCAGAACAAGAGGGGAATCACGAGATTCCCGTTGCTTCGCTTGCTTGGGGACGATACTGCTTCTGACTGTGTCTTCCTCTGCCCACACCGGGTTTTATGTCTTTAGTTGACTGAGAATAAATGACCCGTTCTCGTGGTGTAACTGTGAGAATGTGCAACAAGGGGAGAGAGGTTGGAAAAAAGTTAAAGTTACTTTGGGATAGATGCTGACAAAGATAATGATCAACCTGACCATGAGGGAAGGAAAGCTGACCACCCTTACTTGACATGCTCCCTATGTGACTCCAGTCCCACCAACGTGGTGTTCTTGCAATGCCCTTGTGAGACTGTTGGTTATATCAAAGGCCATGTACAGAAAATATATCTGGTGG